>NW_012114488.1:16064853-16134688 GCF_000951035.1 Colobus angolensis palliatus
CAAAACAACTTTGTTGGAGTGCCATCACAGCTTGGTTTCAAGGATTATTGTAAAGCTACAGTAATCAAATCAGTATGGTATTAGTATAAAGATAGCCAAATAGATCAACGCAAGAAAAGAGAGTCCCAAAATAGATCCACGTATATGGACAAATAATTTGGACAAAAGTGCAAAGGCATTTCAGTAGAGAAAGCATAGCCTTTTCAACAAATACTGCTAAAACAATAGGATATACCAATATGCCAAAAAGTTAACTTTATACATACCTCACATCAGATATAAAAATTAGCTCAAAATGAGTCATAAATTTAATGTATGTATATCATACAGAATATAAATATATTCATGACCAAAACTGAATACTATAAAACTTATAGCAGAAATCATAAGAGAAATCTTTACAATCTTGGGGTAAGCAAATATTTCTTAATATGACATCAAAGTCACCATCCATAAAAGAACAAATTGATAAGTTGGACTTTATTAGAAATAAGCATTTTTGATTCCTAGAAGATGCTCTTAGAGGAATGAGAAGATAAAACACAGATTGGAAGAAAATACTGAAAATTATATAGCTGATAAAGGACTTGCATCCAGAGTAGACAGAACTTCCAAAACTCAACAATAAAAAATGAACAATAAAAGATGGACAAAAGATTTGAACACACACTTTATGAAAGAAGATATAGGGATGGCAAGTAAACAAAAAGATGTACGAGATTAAATTGTATATTGTAATCATGTGCAATTTAATACATGGCAATTATACCTTAAAAAGTTGTTAATCGTTAGAAAAATGCAAATAAAAAGCACAGCGAGAGACTACTACGTAGCCACTTGAATGACTAAAATTAAAGAGACCGACCATACTAAGTGTTGACAAGGATGTGGAGGAACAGGAACTCTCATTTGCTATTGGCAGGAGTCAAAATGACATGACCATTTTAAAAAACAGTTTGGCAGTTTCTTAAAAAGCTAAATATGTACCCATCATATGACTCAACCATTTTCACTCCCAAGTATTTACACAAAGAAATGAAAGCAGATGCCCATGCAAAGACTTGTACGCTAATGTTTACAGCAGCTTGATTAGTAATAGCTCCAAACTGGAACTAACCCAAATGCCTATCAACAGATGACTGGATAAATGTGGAATGCTACTGAGCAGTAAAAAGAAATGGATTCTGATGCACACAGTGAGGTCGATGCTTCTCAAAATAACTATGCTGAGCGAATGAACCTAGGGGAAAAAGTACATAACGCATGATTTCATCTACTTAAAACTCTAGAAAATGCAAGCAAATCTATAGTGACAGAGAGCAGATCAATAGTTGTAGTTGTAGAAAAGAGTAAGAGGCAAGAGGAAGGAATTACAAAGAGCATGAGGAAATTTGAGGGGATAATGGGCATATTCATTATATTTCATGTGCTAATAATGCATACACATCAATGTTTATCAAACTTTACTCTTAAATGGTATGCAGTTTATTGTACACCAGTTATACTTCAAAAATTGTTGCTGCTATTTTTTTAAAAGTCCTATGATACTAAGTTTAATAACCTACCTCAGTGATTACAGGGCTTTTGAAGAGTCGGGCAGTGACTGTGTTGCGGGTTGGGTTGTCTCTACATTAGAGGCCAGTCTTTTCAAAGTGAGCCAGTATTGACACCACAATACAGAATGTGGGTACTGCTGTGGAGAAGACGCTTTCATGAAGTCACTTAACTTTTCCCGACTGTCTACTGAGGGCTAGACACTCCTCTGGACAATGAGGTCACAGCAGTGAACAAAAGAGACCCAAATCTCTGCCCTCGGGAAGCTACATTCTTGCGCAGGAGATTGGAAATAAACAGAGTAACTACATAAGATATGCTTTCAAGAGCGAAATGTTAGCAAGGAACACTAAAGCCAGGAATGTGTGTCTGATTATGTGTTGGGGCAAGAGGATGCTGGAACTTCAGATAAAATGTTTAGGAAGGCCAGAATATGGAGGAAGTGAGGGATTGGGTTGTGAAGATGCTGGGAACAAAGTGTTCTGGCAGAGGGAACAGCAAGTGCTCACCAAGGTGGAGCAGAGTGTGCTGGATGACAGGAAAGAGGCCGGGGAGGGGTGAGGAAGGGGGAAGGGGCAGGTAGGGTAAGATGCATGTGTGGGGAGAGGCCGGGAAGGAGCTCTAGATCATGCGGGGCTTATTCCTGAGTGCCCCACAGAGGAGGAATGAGGAGAACCACAGAGGAGGAATGAGGTTCTTTGGCTGCTGGGTGGGAAACAGATTTTAAAAGCTCAAGGGTGATACAAGGAGATCAGAGAAGGGTCTCTTGTGTTCACCCTGCTGAGAGGCCATGGTCGCTTGGACCGGGGGGTTGGCACAGGAGGTAGGAACGGCATCCCGCTCTCCATATTTGGTGGAGGTGGAGCTGACAGACTGTACATGTGTATGAGAAAAATACGAATCAAGACTGATATGGAAGTTTTTGGCCCAAGCAACCGCAAGAATGGTCTCAGTTAACCGCAAGAATTGCTCTTAACTGAGAGTTCAGGTGTAACTGCTTGCAAGCTTGCTTCAAAACTCCTTTCAAAAGGCAGTGTCAGAGCCATGAATGAAATCCAGAATTTATTTCAACTTGCTGTCGAATGCCCTTTCTTCCCCACCACGCTCCACACCACTGCATAAGAAAGGACAGGAGGTAGGGCTTACCTTCCTTGGGTGACAGTTTTACTGGGCAAACCAACTTATCACAAACACCACCCTGGGAGCAGCCCAGAAGATGTAGTAACTCAGAAGAAAGATCAGAAGAAAGAACTGATCTTCTGTAGTAACTCAGAAGAAAGAACTCTGAGGCCTCCAGCCATCCTGACCAGGCAATATTTCTTTAATTCATCAGCTTGATTTTGTTGCCACCACCCCAGCCCTCAGTTGGACACGGTATTTCCTGGTTTTGTACAAAAATCTGGGCTTAATTTAAAAAAAAAGAAAAAGGCCGTGGACAGAAATATGTCAAGCCTAAGAAGAACCCAGTTCATTTGCTACCGGATTAGCCATCTGCTTGAAAACAGGTAGCAGCCAAAAAGTTTAAGAAGAAAATGTTTGACAGGAAAAAAAAGTAAAATTGAGCTCTTTCCTGGTAAGTCACAGAAAGGAAGGTGAGAGTGTGGTTTTCGCTGAAGCTAAAATGGACCCAGTTTGTGGGGAAAACAACAACACAACAACAACGTGTTTTGAGAAGTGTATTTTGAGAAGTTCTGCCTTAGGTAATTTAATACTCATTCACACTGGCTTCTGCCACCCCTGTAAATGCGGTAAGCAGAGCTGCGGAGGAAAATAGGGGCACCACCTGTGGGTCCTGACTTCAGCCGCGGAGAGAAGGAGCTGTGGAGATGCCAGCAGCTGCCTGGGTGGAGGAAGATGCGAGAACATTGCTTCCAAGGCAGGGAGCCAGACGGGGCCAGGGAGCTGTGGATTCTCAGTTAGGCAAACTGCTGAGCGGTGCTCTCACTGAGGTCAGAGGGAAAAGAGTGGCAGGGGTGACTCCTTGATGATCGCAGAGTAAGGAGAATGCGGTTTGATGATCGCAGAGTAAGGAGAATGCGGTTTGCTGCCCACAGGCCCCTCACTCAACATGCAAAGATTTCTACCTGGGGCATCAAGACTGCAGGTGAGGCCAAGAAAAGACTTGCACGTGCACAAAGTTAAGGTGAATTGGGTGCATGTGTGTGTGTGGAAGGGGCGGCTGAGTGATGCGCTGGCAAAGGCAGGTGTGTCCACACGGGTGAGCAGACACTGAGACTGCAGCCCACACACCCAGAGGAACGAGCAGGATGTCTCCGGTTAGGAATGTGCCTGCAGCTGGCAGTGCCCAGGAGAGGGGCTTTTCTAACTGTGTCGTCCAATGCATTAGTCGCTAACCACATGTGGCTGCATAAACTTTAAACTGGTTAGAATGACATAAACTTGCAAATGCAGTTTCCTACTTGCACTAGCCCCATTTTAAGTCTCCACAGCCACCTGTGCTCACTCGCCACTGCTCCAGGAGTAGAGATTCCAGACACTTCAGCCACTGCAGAAATGTCTCTTGGGTGGTGTCTGCAGGTGCCAGCTGCAGCTCTGCCAGGCAAAGTAGAGCGGCTGCTCCGTGCCTTTGGATTTAGATGACCCTGCCGACATCTGATCGGTAGCTCTCAGCACCTGAGCTGCATTATTAGAATGGATCTGGGGGCATGCAGGGAGAATCCCAGGCTGTCAGAGAGATGGCCTGGCCCGGGGTGACCAGTTGGGCCTCTTGTCCTCATGGTCACATTCTCAGAATTGGGGGCAGGGATCCTGCTGGTGAGTCTCCCGAAAACACTTTATTTTATCCGAGGGTTTGCATATTCTAAAGCCTGGTTCACTGTGAACTTTAATAACAAAATAACTTTCAGGTTTCTACATTACTGCCTTCATTATGAGTTTTTGGTTCTGTGTTAATATAAAAGACATGTAAAAATGGGAAGGCTCTGTGGTGTGGAACAGGGGTGAAGAAATCTGTGGTGTGATTCTAAAGGGGTTGCTCAGACTGCCTGGGATTCAGTTCTTTCAACCGTAAGATAAAAACAGTAGGATGACCATTTGGGGAAGCTGTGACTGAGTCTGAGCTAACTGTAGTTCTGGAAGCTGGTGAGGAACTTGAAGTGTGAGCCAGATTCTAAGGAGAAAGTGCAGGGATGAGCTTGGACACACAAATCAAAGCTGTGGGTGATGTCATAGCCTGTGGAGTCGGAGAGAAATGAGATGCTCCCAACACTGAGCCACTGACCCCAACTCCTACAAGTGTCACAGCCGCGAATGAAATCCAAAGTTTTCGACTTGCTGTCAAATGCCCTTTCTTCCCCACCATGCTCCACGCCATTGCGTGAGAAAGGACAGGAGGTAGGGCTTGCCTTGACTGGGTGACAGTTTTACTGGGCAAACCAACTTATCGCAAACACCATCCTGGGAGCAGTCCAGAAGATGCAGTAACTCAGAAGAAAGATCAGAACTCTGAGGCCTCCAGGCATCCTGACCAGGCAAAATTTCTTTAATTCATCAGTTTGATTTTGTTGCCTCCCGGCCCTCCGTTGGACGCTGGGTATTTCTCAGTTTCGCACAAAGCCAGCAGCAAATTCATCATCTGGCTACAATGAGGAGATTCACAACATGGAAACATAGTCCTTCTTCCTGGCTGGCAGGCAGCTGTGGGGTTTGCTTTTGCTGGTCGTAGCGTAAGCGGGTGAGGGTGTTGAGCCTCCTGATGGCGTCAGCAGCATTCCTGAGTTATCCCCAGGAGCTGCAGGTCATTGCAACACAGGGCTAGAAGAAGCACCTGTTGCGACCGCTGGAAGGATTTGTCCCATCAGGCACTCGGCAGCCCTGAGGGAGAATCGAGTTGTGAATTTCGTCACCGGCATACTGACATAAATTGAGCTTAGCTTGAATGTCACTTACCACTCGCTGGCTCAGGTGGTCTTTCCCAACCACAAGCTGCTGGTCTCGGTGACAACAGCTCTGCAAAGTGTCAGAATCCAACCCAGGCCTGCCAAATGACCCTGGGCAACCTGGAGGTGAGGGAGCCTCTTGCCAACCAGAGAGGGCTGCGCCTGCAGTGGTACACTTCCCAAGGAGGAACATTCTGGAGCCTGGTCTCATTCACCCTCTGTTCTCCCTTACACTTGTTTGTCAACATGATGAATGAGAGGCAAATGGCAGGACCACAGTGTTTCAAACATGTGAGTTGATTTTTTTCCCTAGGCCTTTGGGTTCACTGACCAGAAGAAAAGACCTCAAATAAAACCAGATGTTTTCATGAAGTGAACTTTAACTTTGCATATATTACACCCAATTATTCAAATGAACAAAAACTATGCATGGATTTATTTACTGTTTGGTAAGCATGCAGTCACTCAATCATTAGTACCATGGAAAATGATCAAGTATAAAATAATCCTCTGGGACTGACTCAAAGGATTTGTTTTTTCACAAGCAGACGGAAAGAGAAACAGACACTCGTTCAAAAAGAAAGTGTGAGTTTGGAAGGAACATTTTGGTCACTTAGAATCAACTCAATGACTGTCATTGAAATTTCACAAAAATCCTGGTTCTTAAGTGAATTTGGAGACAACTCAAACAGGACAAGCTTGCCAAATTTGAGTTTTTCAATAGAAGCTACATTATTCTGAGGGTCTGAGCCCAGGGCTCTGATGCAAATGGGATTGAAAGGCTAATATTAGCCAGCAGGTTTTGTTGCAGTTCATTTTTGTGAGAAGAGCCTTATAAAGTCAGGAACTCAGAGGTGCTGGTCCAAATTCTGATTCTCACTGGCTGTCTAAGCCATATCACCCTCCCTTTCTGAACCTTCATTTCTTAGCTCTGTAATAAGGAATCTGGGCCAGCAGTTCTCATCTGGGGACATGCAGCATGTCATGACTATGGGCACCTAGTCAGTAGAGACCAGAGACGCTGCTCAACGTCCTACAATGCACAGAAAAGCCCCTCAACAACAAAGAATTATCTCACTCAAAATTTCAATCATACTGAGGGTAAGAAACCCTGGTTTCACCTAGATTTACCTCATTTTCAACAAGGTAACATCCAGCTTAAACATCTTATGGTCCTACAGATAGTTCAATATATTTCTTCCATTCCAGATCCTTTATCCTCAATATATATTAAAAAACAATTTTTATTTTATTTTGTTATTTTATTTTATTTTTTGAGATGGGGTCTCACTTTGTCACCCAGGCTGGAGTGCAATGGTGCAGTCAAGAGCTGATTGCAGCCTCGACCTCCTGGGGTCAAGCAATCCTCCCACCTCAGCCTCCCAAATAGTTGGGACTACGGATGTGAGCCACCATGCCCAGCTAATTTTTTTTTATTTTTGTAGAGACAGGGTCTCACCATGTTGCCCAGGCATGACCTACCATGACCAGCCTAATTTTTATACCTTACCAAAAATATGTGCATGGCACATAACATGGATATTTCTTTATCCATGTTAATGTATAAAGGAAAACAAAAACAACAGAATAAAGCTTCCTAAGATACTGGGAACAAACTTCTAATAAATATTTACAATGGCAGTTGGCAATGATTCAAAGTCTTCCCGGGTATAACCTACATCCCAGTAGTAAAATTAGCCTTTTGGGAAGCCAACTTAATAACTGTTTACATGACGTTTGCTGAATGAATGATGCATCAGATAATATCTTTGAAGCCGAAAGGAAACACATAGGTAACGAAAGTCCCATACTATGAGAAGTAGGGAGACAAGGACGTCTGTGTGCAACTGTGGGTTTGGGGCCTACACAAAGATTTAAAAAGAAAATAAAGCCAAAATGCTTTCCCCACAAAAATGCCCTTTCTCATTCATTTGTTCCAATAAGATCTTTGTTTAGAAGAACATGTATTTTCTTTGCTGACTTCCCCTTACTTCCCCTTAAGCCTGAGTCAGATGCCCCTCCTTGGGACTTCCATAAAACCTGCAATACTTGTACTATTGCACATCTTGTATTTTATTATAAATATTGGTTCATTTGTCTGTCTGGTCCTTTGGACTATAAGTTCCTTGAGGTAAAAGCCCATGCCTTGTTTACTTCTGTATCATCAGTGCCTAGCCCAAGTGGGCATACAGTAGGTGCATTATAAATATTCATTGACACTGGTTAACATGTGAGACTGAGAAAACATTGCTGCTCCTCCCACAGAGAAATACTGAATAGAACCATTGTGGGAAAGAGAGCTCAAAAGCAAGAAAGGTGCTACAGTCATAAAGTCATAGAAGGAAACTGAAAGCAGAGAGGTGGCTCTTGAGTTTCAACATGATTTGAGCCCATGGGGTGCAGTGAATCCCTTGGCACTGGAGTTTAATACTCAAGGAGAAACAGAATTTGTGGCCTCAAGCCTGCATGTGATGAGAAGCTGAAACTGAGTTCCCCAAATAAAGCTAAGAGTTGCGGGTAGCTCACTCCCAGGAACACAAAAATAAGGGAATGTGAAAAATATTTTAAGCGGATCTGTTTTCAAAGTTTGAATATATAAAGAAAGTATTTAATGTAGTAATATAAGAATACAAAATTACTTTTAAAAAGAACAAGGAGATTGAAAAAACACCATTAAGTACAAATTCAGCCATTAAAATAAAATGCCACAGACAAATTAGACTGTAAGCCAAACACAACAGAAGGGAAAACTAGTGAGCCGAAACTACATCTCAGAACACAAAATAGACTTTGACCCAGAGAGCTAAACAGATAGAAAATATAGACAAAAAGTTAAAAGAAATGGAGAAAAGAATGAAAAGCTCCAACTTATTTATGGAAAGATTACAGTTGAGAGAAAGTTGAGAGAATGGAGCAGAAACAATATTTGAAGGGAAAATAGGTAAAGAATTTTCCATAAGAAGGCTTACCAGACTTCTCTCTTACACCAATGGAGCTGGGTTTCTCTACTTAACCAGGCAGGTTTCATTGCTGACTGCATTACTATGATCTCAGAGACCTAACATCTAGGAGAGTCTAGGAGAGGGTTGCTTCCATGTGATTCTGTCTGCTCTGAGCTCTGTACTTTTTCTGATGAGAATGGAAGACCACACCCCCAAGCATGGTATCATAGGCTATCATTCTTTGGGACTGCTTCCACCATCACAGTGTTAGATCTCTAGATAGAACTCTCCTCCCCATCTAATGCTGGTTTGGTTTCTTTGTTTTGAGTAACTAAAGCTTGCTGGTCACTTACCAGATGACTAGCTTGGGAGAGACTGAATATACACATGGACAATGGCCAGACCACATATAAAGTTAGAACTCTGCAATCAGCCTCGACTGGAGAGAGTGAACTAAGTGCCCTAACCAACTACAGAGGATGGATGCACCACCTCTGAAGAGCCCACTTCCTTCCAGCTTCCCTGGCCAGCAGCCTCCAGTCAGCACACACCCGACACCTCCCCTTTTCTGCTCTCATAGTTTCCCCACTCCTCTTCCTGCCTCGGAGTCTCTGCCAGAACACACGTGATGGTGGTCACAGAGCAAGTTACAGCCTATCTGGGACAAAGTACAGATTCTTTTCTGGATCAGGACTTGCTCCATTATACAGCAAGATGCTGACTGAACCCCTTTCAGCCCCAAAGCTGCCTATGGACTTTTATATCCCTAATTTAGGGCTTAGAGAGTCATCTGTATAACTTTAAAATCCAGTGGAATTTGGCTTTATTGTCTCCAATTTATAATGAGTTACTATTCCTATACCTCATTTGATTTTTTTGTCAAATAGCCTTCCATACTATGTAAGTGAGTATGATGAGGTTCCTGCTATGAACACCAAATTATTTTAGGGCTTTCACAAATGTCAGCACATCCTATCTTTTTATTTTTCTTATTCTCAAGCTTTCTGTGATTCCATTCCACATTTCCTACTAAGACATGCCACTACTCCTGAAAATTACTGTGGTTTTGTAATTCACAAAATCACTTCAAATGAGTATGGAGTATGTATATATGTGGGAATGGCCCTCGCTCCACACTGCATTAGAAGGTCTTTCCTTAAAATAAAATTCAAACTTCTCATCAGGATAGGTTTGGGAACAAGGGAAGAAGGGAGTGAGGTGAACGCTGATGAAAGAGGAAGACTGAGGCCAGTGGAGCAGAGTGGGGCAGAGCAGGTCTGCACACTGCTGGAAGACCAAAGGCAGAGCAAGGCCCAGGAAATCTCTGATGCATACATCACCCCTGTCGGTCTAGTGTTGGGGTCCGCGTGTTTCCTGAACAAAGGAATGAACACACAAGACAACGCAAACATGGCGGCTGCCCCGAACGACACGCTCCACTTTATTTTATACCGTCGTTTGTGGAATGTTACCAAGTCACAAGACACATTGTTGTTTTTCTGACCTTTCCCTGACTTTCTGGATTTCCAAGATGTTTACATATAAACAAGCCCCCAGGGTCTGCTATTTGCAACTGAGGCCAGTCTTGTAGGCTCCTTTGTCCTCCCTGTTTGCAGAGGAGGAATGCCCTGCTTCGTTTGCAAGAGCAGGACTTATAATATTAATGGGGGAAATGCCCTGCTTCGTTTGCAAGAGCATATAGTCCTCTACAATCTAGGACCAATCTGTCCCCGTGCTTGTTTATCCCTCATCTCTCCCCGTTCCTCACTGAGGCGAGAGGCAACAAAAGGAAGGAGTGGAGCAAGCCAAGGAGAGGGTGTTTGGTTGGGCTCTGTCTTAATCTGTTTGAGCTGCTGTAACAAAATACCTTAAATTGGGCAGTTCATAAACAACAGAAATGTGTTGCTCACAGTTCAGAAGGCTCAAAAGTCCAAGGTCCAGGTGCCAGCAGATTAAGGGTCTTGTGAGAGTTTCATAGATGGTGTCCTGTTGCTGCCTCCTCATGTGGCAGTAAGGGCAAGGAAGCGCACTCAAGTCTCTTTATAAGGGCATTAATCCCATTCACGAGGGTGGGGTTCTTATGACTTAATCACTTCCCAGAAGCCCCACCTCTTAATACTATCACACTAAGCATCCGTTTCCAACATACGAATCTGGCGGGGGACACCAGCATTCAGACTATAGCAGGCTTTGTCACTAGGAATACAGGAGTGAGACCATGAGGGCCCAGAGGTTTCAGCGAGAAGCCAATCAGCAAAGATGCACCCCACTTTGCTATGAAGCACAACACAGAATTACTACTAGATTCTGGAACCCCTGCTGTAATTGTGTTGGCTTCTAGGGCTGCCGTGACAAAGGACTGCAAACTGGTGGCTGAAGCCCACAGAAATGTATTCTCCCTTGGTTCTAGAGACCAGAAATCCGATACCAAGGTATTAGCAGGGCCATATTGCCTCTGAAATCTGTAGGGGAGAATGCTTCCTCGCCTCTCCCAGCTCCTGGGATGGCTGTGGATCCCTGGTGTTCCCTAGCACACGGCTGCAGTGCTCCAGCCTCTGCCTGCATCTCCACAGCCATGTGCATATGTCTCTTCTCTTGTTGTAAGGATGCCAGGCACATCGGACCAGTGGCCCACCTACCCCAGCAGGACCTCAAGGAATTACATCTGTAGCAGCCCTGTCTCCAAACAGGGTGGCATCTGAGGTGCTGAGTATTAGGACTTCAACATATATTTTGGGGGAACCCAACATTAACCTTCTGTCCTTTTTCTCCATGGTGATTGTGCTTAAAAGCCTTCAAACAGAAAATCCTGTATACAAGGAAGGACCCAGGTAGATGAAGTCCTTTGTTTCCATCAGACTTAAAAGAAGAGAATCCCAGGTTCTCCCGGGAGCAAACAGGAGAGGCTCTGTTACGTGGCAGGAAAAAAAAAGTAAACTGATTTTCCCTCCTATACTCTCAGCACAGCACAGAACAGTTCTGTCTGGGTTTTTCCCCACACATCAATTCTGACAGTATCTACTGGGAGTTCACAGGTTAAGGGCCCAGTCCCACAAAACTGCCTGCATGATACCAATTGCAAGGCTGGGCCTCCAGAACTTCCAACAGATCAGCCATGAATCAGGAGTTCCCATGGCTCCCACCTTGGGTTTGATTCATTTGCAAAAGCATCTCATGGAACTCCGAGGAACAGTTTACTTACATTTACCAGTTTACTACTAATATCAAGGATATTGTAAAGGGTACAGATGAGCACCAGATGGAGAGATGCACAGGGCAGGGCATGGGGAAGGGGCACAGAGGTTCCCTCCCTCAGGCACTCCCCCATGTCCACCAACCCCCAAGCTCTCCACACCCTGCAGTTCGGGGATTTTTATGGCAGCTTCATCACATACATGTCATCGATCATTAACTCCATCTCCAGCCCCTCTTCTCTTCCCAGAGGAGATGGCTCGGTCTTTCTGGCGACCAGCCCCCGTGCAGGAACCCACCAGCAGTGGCTCCATTAGAACAAAAGACACTCCTGTCACCCAGGAAATTCCAGGGGTTAGGAGTTTTGTGTCAGGAACCAGAGTCAAAGACTAAACATCAGAGCAAAAGATGCTCTTAGCACCCCTATTGCTGGGGAAATTACAAGGGTTTTAGGAGGTCTGTGCCAGGAACTGGGGGCAGAGACCAAAAGCTATTTCTTATTATAGTACAATATCACAGTCCACCCCCTGTCTCTGGCCACAGATCTCTTATAGCAAAATCATATACAACTCGAAAGATACCATCACATGACTAGAATCCCATTCATTCATTAATAGTTAGTCCAGTTCATCATCATATCTTATGGAAATGTCTCCCAGGGTGGGGCTACTCAGATTTGCAGGCTTCTACCCTGTCCTGTAGGGCCTCAAAAGCAGGAGTGGCATTGGCAAACATAGCTTTACCCTTCCAGGCATCTGGGATAACTGAGCTAAGAGGCAATGATACCTCTTGCTCTGAACTGTTTTCAAAGTGTGAAAGTGTTAATATAACATGAGACTTCCTTCATTGCAGGAGCCTTTTATTCACTCCTTTTCCATCAGTTATGATTTCTCCTTCTCTTTGTTTAGACCCAAACATTTCCACCCTTGGAAGGGACACTCAGATAAGCCACTGTTCTGGTCTAGATTGCTGGGAGCATTACTGGTCTAGCAAGTGCCTCCCCCCGGGTCCACTCCGTTCAGACAGGGTACAAAGCAGTGGGCTATATTTACCACCCAATAAGATAGCTTCATTCTGTGTTAACCCCAATTTTGCCAGATGGGGTGAAGGCACAACCCATCTCCATTGGGCCCTTGGGAATTCTGACACAAGTTTTAAAAACATGGTAACAATTTCCTGCTTAGGAATCATCCCTGCTGCCAGCACTTATAATTGCAGCCCTGGGCCTATGACCCCCGCATCACGTAGGGGAAAAAGAGTTAAAGTGATGTGGAGAGAGAAGGAAAAAAAATTACAGTCATTATACCTGTGTACTTCTCCCTTGGCAAGAACTGCATAGTCATACCAGCACTCTCCCACCCTTCTCCCCCAGATCCACCAGGAAACAGAGGAAAGTGTTAGGGGAACACGCCTCTAGCCCCACTCATGCTGAGTGTGCACACACTTGTGAAGATGTGCAAGCCAGCCCTTCGTGTCTTCATCTCCCCCTGTTTAGGACAACCAATGTTTTAATTGCCTATTTTACTTCTCTATCAAACTATTACTCTGAGGAGGCTAGCTCTGCCCATTGTTGGACACTGCAGGCTGTACAGTGTGTTCCTTGGTCTAAAGAAATGATACTGGGCCATCCAAGTTGGTGCAATATCTTCTGTTCTGGCTTTTGAATGGCACGGTGAGCATTTACATCTTCCACCGGGTAAGCAAAGCTCAGGCCAGAGTCAGTCTCTATACAGAACATGTCTAGATTCAGTCCATCTCTTCTTTGCTACAGCTACCCCCTTATCTCAGGGACCCAGCTGGCCACTTCAGGGGAGGACACGGGGATAACTGCTTGTTGACTCCAGTCACCTTTGGAATCTGGAAGGGAGTTCTGATGAGCATTGACTTGTTTTACTTTAATGCACCCTCAGATTTCCACAGGGCTGTGCTCCATGGGGGAGTCCTTTTAATAGCCAGGTTTCCATAGCCCTCTTGCTGAGTGTATGGCCAGGCCACTGGTCACTGCCCGAGAGTCAATAAAAACCCAAACACAGAAGCTTCTGCAACCCTTCAATTCTTCCATCACTGTTAGGTAACAGCATGCTTTTAAGCCCACCAAGTTGATTTGTTTTAACCTGCTTTGATCAAAGTAGCGCTTCCACTACGACTGTATCTGTTCACCTTGGAACTGCCACCCACACACCAAGCCACTCTGGGTCAGTCAGTTGAGAGAAGTTGACAGGGCTCTGATCAAGTGACGATAGAATCCAGAAGCTCCTCACATAGCTCCGGATTCAGTCCCAGAGGAAAATGGGCTCCCTGCTCGTATCTCCTCCTTGTATTCCCTAGGCAGCATGATCCTGTATAAACCACTTCCATTTTATTACAGGACTCTTTTGAGCACTGCCATTCCCATTAGAGCATTTCTCTGACATCACCCAAGACAGCAGGGGTATTTCATGTTTTAAGATCATTTTATGTCCTTCAGTCATAACAGTAGCTTCCACTAATGTCTGAGACCAAGTTAGTAAATGCCCCTTCAACGAGAATTCTCCAGTCCAAAGTCCCAGTAGTTGTCATTGGGAGGTGCCCACAGACAACTGTAAGCTCCAGTGCACACACCACACAGACCTAACACAGAGAGAATCTGGCCCTACCAACGCTCCAGCTTTAACTCTCCCCTGTGGGCTCAGACGGTCTCACTGGTTCCCATTTAGCATGCCCAATGAACACTGCTTTACGGCAGGGCGCAGTGGCTCATACCTGTAATCCCAGCACTTTGGGAGGCCGAGGCGGGTGGTTCACCTGAGGTCAGGAGTTCAAGACCAGCCTGACCAGCATGGTGAAACCCTGTCTCTACTAAAAATACAAAAATTAGTTGGGCGTGGTGGCAGGTGCCTGTAATCCCAACTAGTCAGGAGGCTGAGGCATGAGAATTTCTTGAACCCGGGAGGCAGAGGTTGCAGTGAGCCAAGAACATGCCACCGTATTCCAGACTGGGCGACACAGTGAGACTCCATCTCAAATATATATATATATTTTATATATATATTTATAATATATATATATTCCTTTACGTGGGTAAGAGGCATGTGTAGCAGGTGAATATCGCAGTCATCAAAAAGACAGTCCCACATGGCTTGCGTGCAAAGCATGTCAGCCGCTTCATCTGGGGTGCTCCACTTCAGTCATAGGAGAGGCCAACAGTCCCTCTTCTCAGGATAAACAAACCTTAGAGTGACTGTAACCAGTCCACCAGGCTGGCTGTTCCCTTGAGAATAACCTTCTGTGTGTCTGATCACTGAGAGCCACCTGTGATTGTTCCATAGCGAGCTGTGGGTACTGCATCAACCCAAACACGCTCGTCCACTCTGCAGCATTCAAAACTAAAGACACTCTTCCTAAATTCGTTGCTGTCATAATCCATTTTCACTAAAGACTCCTCAGGAAGCTGATGATACTGATCTACAAAATAAACAATTCCTTCACACTACACCTCTGGTTTCGATAGTCTTCTGGATTGGCCCTCTACCCGGGTGCACTACCTTCTGGTGACCAGAGATCTTAGAGATACTTTCTGTTGTTTCTGCATAACTTTTCCCTTGAGGGTGGCTTTCAGGCCAGTGGCTGAAGCTCAGACCCACTGAAATCTGAGCTTGGTCTAGCATCAAGGTCTGAGCCAGCACCGCGTTTTAGTTTCATTTTAGCTGCTACATGTAGCAATAACCAAGGAATTGCACATTTCACCCTAGTTTGCATTTCCGTATGCTTCCAGTGAACCAGCTCCCTGGGAGTTGGAGCCATCTCTCAGCACCACTGATAGCTTTCACTTTTAGTAACTGAGCACAGCACATCTGTGGCTCCACACATGGCCGACCACGTGGCCACCAAGGAATCAAATGTTCCTCACCCCCACCCTTTTATCCTTTTTCTTCCCAAACCACATGTTTCCCAGAGCCAGGGTCATTCTAGCAAATCCCACTTCATTGACACCAACTTGTACAGTTGGAAAAATGAGGCAGTAAAAAACTAAAAGAATGAGTGGATGGATTTAGGAAGGTCTTTTGAAACAAATGAAGTAAGAAAGCCATTGAAAGCTGACTGAGGATGCCACCAGGGGCATAAGCATCAGAAGGCCTGAGGTGGTTCATGGATAACGTCCTTTGTCGCAGTGACTACATTTTTGTAGCTTCAATTTTTCCACTCTTGTTTTCTCCAGCTACATTTACCATTATTAATAAAAAAACAATTTTAAATAAAATAGCAGGCAATGTGCCATGTCACCCGTAAATACTTCAGAATGATGTGTTCTAATTAATTAGGCCTCCTTTTTTAAAGCATGGCCACAATGACTAGACCTAATAAAATTACAACTAATTATCTAATATCATTTAATATCTAGTCCACATTCAAATGGTTTGAAAGATCCTTTTTTCAGTTATATCCAAACACAGTCCACTCATTGGGTCTGGTTTTACATCTCCTAAGTCTCGTGGATTCCTTGGAGAACGCAGGTGATTGGTAGAATGTCCTGAATCCTGCGTTTGTCCGATTGCTTCCTTCTATTGTCATTTAACTTGTTACTTTATTCCCCACATTTGCTGTAAACTGACAGATTTAGAGGCTTGAGTGCATTCAGGTTTATGTTTTCAGTTGTGTGCTGTGTGTTGTAACTGATTGCGTTACAACATGCAGCCCATAAAGTCAAGCTTTTCCACTTTTAGTGATGGTGTCAGCCTGACCCCTCCAATATGAAATTTCTCATCAGTATTTCATTTAATAAACTTAATATCTATTGCAGATCAGTGCTGAGACTCATTATTTCCTGGGATTTAAAAAACATCATTATAAACTCATACTCATAGATTTTTAAAATATACTTCATGTATTTCAATCCGTTGCACTTAATTTTTTCTGTTGTTTGTTTTTGTTTTTTTGTTTTGTTTTGTTTTGTTTTTGACAGAGTCTCACTCTGTCACACAGGCTAGAGTGCAGTGGTGCAATCTTGGTTCACTGCAACCTCCATCTCCTGGGTTCAAGCGATTCTCCTGCCTCAGCCTCCCAAGTAACTGGGACTACAGGCACATGCCACCACACCTAGCTAATTTTTATATTTATTTTTCACTAGAGACACGGTTTCAGCATGTTGGCCAGGCTGGTCTCGAACTCCTGGCCTCAAGCAATCTACCTCAGCCTCCCAAAGTGCTGGGATTACAGGTGTGAGTCACCACGTCCAGCCTGTTGCAGTTATTTTTTTTTTTTAATGTACAAATTCCCCCACTTTAGGCCAATGGGAGCATTTTCAGATGGCCCCTTGTTCCTGTCAACATAGCCAATGGTCTCAGCTTTCTTGTTTGTTTTTGTTGTTGTTGTTGTTGTTGTTTTTGCCCAACAGAATGTCCCAGGCTCTTGGTGTTGAGTTCCTTCTTCTGATCTGAAATCAGCAATTTTTCTAAGAAGACAACTCTCTCTTTTATCCACTTCACTCTGTTCCAGGCTGAAGTCATAATAAAATTAAAATGTAATGGACTTTCCTCTCTAGCCAGATTACAACAGCTACACTTCCAGCGGTGAGCCACAGCTTTGCTGTGAATTAAAAGACCTGCTTCAGACACCTATTTTTTAAGTCAGTTTGGAATTAATTCATATTAACGTAATATGCTCCCTTAACTCTAGCACACGCACCTGTGTTGAATCCCCTTCTCATCTGTGGTGGGAGGCTGGTATGCTCCGTTTTCCTTAATACTCTGGATAAACAGTCTTAGGAAATAATCACCTGGTCAAGGAGGAAATTGGTTGCTAAACCAAACTTTTAAAAAATGAAAGCAGAGAATTATGGCAACGAACGTTTTAATGATTCTTCTCTTACCGTTCTCCATGAGGCCTCTGTGGGATACGTAAAGGATGTCCTTTCTATCTCCACTGGATTCACTCTCTCTTTGAAGAAAGCAAGGCAACCAAGAAGTTGACACACTCCTGGGTTTCTGGAGAGCATAAATGCCCAAGAAAACTCGAACTGCATTTGGATATTAATAAGGACTTTGCTTTGGCAAACAAAACCATGTGAAGGTCCAGGGTTGCCAGACCCAAGAGCTCTGAGCAGTGAGGTCCTGTGGCATGTTTTTATTGCTTTTTATTATTTTTATTTTTTTAATGAATAGGGTCTTACTATGTTGCCCAGGTTTGTCTTGAACTACTGGGCTCAAGTGATCCTCCCACCGTGGCCTCCCAAAGCACTGGGATGACAGGCATGAGCCCCACACCTGGCCCTGATCCTGCAGCACATCCCAGCTGCAGGCTTAACCTCATGGAAGAGGAAGGAGAAAAGAGCTTTTCCTTGCCCATGGCTAGGTGCACAGCTGTGGCCCCTACTAACACGAGACAGATTAACAAAAGAAAATCATACACATTTACCCACATTTTACAAGACGCTGGAGCCTTCAGAAGAGAAGGCCCAAAGAAACAGGGAAATCTGAATATTTTTAAGCTTAGGTGGGTGAAGAGTGGACAGTGTGGGGAAGTGTGATTGCACAAACAGGCTATGAGCTAACGGCAATAACCCGGGGCAAGCTTAGCAAGATGTGCTTGTTCAGACTCTTCTCTGTGTCCTTGTGTCTTCAGAGATAAGGATGTTTCTTTCCTCCAGGTATCAGGAAGGCACGTCTCAAACAGAGGTCCTATTCTGACCTGCTTCAGGAGAGAAGAACAGAGAAGGTGAGAGATCTTTCTGTCTCTGCCTCTTTTCTCAAATTCCAAGGTTCTGAATTTTGGAGTGGCATGTCCCAAACCCCATTCACTAACTTGGAAGCCCAGGGTCAAACCAAATACTTTGCACTTAATTTTACATACAGTAATAATACAGCCTTTAAAAATGAATATCTGAGAAGAAGAAAACTTAGTACTTAACTCTCTGGGTCTTTTACAAAATGGTTCCCTAGAGCTCTTCAAAATTACACCCGTGAAGTTCGCCGGGTCCTCTCCGTGGTTTTTGTGTTAGACTCATGCTCTGCCTTTTGAAGAACAGAGTCCGGTCCTTTTGTGATTTCTAGAGCTACAGGCTTGGTGTGAAGGCTGGGAGTATAAGAGGAAAGTGGAGAGGGAACCACAGGAGGGGCGAGTTAGCCACCCTCATGCGCCCCTCCTCCCCCAGGGGATGCCTCCTCCTCTCATCACCAGGCTAATTCCAATTTCCTGCCTCAAAGGATGTCAGCACAGAGCTATCATTTTGTGGGGAAAATAGAACCAATAAAGATAAATGAATAAAATCAGAACTATACTGATTTTATAGTATCAGTATAGGATGGCAGTAGAAATGGTTTAGAGTTGCCTTCTGCACACTGAACTCACTGAGGGATGTTAGCCCCAGCACTGCATGAGGAGATAACCGCTGGCTCTACAGCGCACCCAGGGGATATGCCAGGCCCCAGACTCCTCTCCTGGAGGCAAGAGATAAACCAAAACAGAGCTCAGGGCTGTCCCTGGTGGTGGTGAGAAGAGCGCATTCGCTATGTGGGGAGCTGGGGACATTTACTCTGAAAAGACAAGAGTTGGAGGTAAACAGAAGCTTCAGATATCTGAAATTCTGTGTAGGAAGGTTTTAACTTAATCTACCCGACCCCAAAAGGGAGAATAGTGTCCACATGTGTGGACAGTTCTGGAAGCTGAATCCTGTGTGCTGTGAGGAAGATCTTTCCAGCAATCTGTAAAGTCCAACAACAGCCTGGGTTCAGCCAATACTGAAAGCATTTCCGTGTAACTACTTGGGACAGGTGTTGAGGAATTGAAGTGTCAGATGGTGTTGCCTGCTGTCCTCTAAGCTGCCTTCCCTCCGGGAGGCTCTGCGATCCAGAAGTCTGGGTCAAAACAAATCACCTGCCACTGTGCCTGGCCAGGAGCTCTACACCTAGTTCACCCTGCTGTGATGCAGGTGGGTAGCAGGGAATTGAGGAAAGAGACCAAGGCATGTGACGGATAGATGGGGTGCACAAAGGAAGAAAACAAGGGAGAAATAGAGAGGGTGACAGTGTCTCCATGAATAACTTCCAACTATTGAAGCCACTGTGCTCAGTAATAGTCCTATGTGATCTCATCCCTCAGCTCTCTGACTAAGGGATAATGGCCCTGTTACAAGAGGTATTAGAACTTGCCCAGGTGACATGGATACATCAGGGCCAGGCTGGGTCACAGTTCGGGCTCTGCTGCTCTGCTGACCCTCCCCTCTGTCCCACTGTTTTTCCATGTTAGCTGCATACAGGACAGACAGCAACCATCACTGTGAGACAATCGATTTCGGTCATTTTTGTCTCAGGTAGACAACACCTTAGCCAAGCAGGTTGCATTGACCTCAATAGAAGATATTAATTGCTAAAATCATCCTGCTTAACAAATGACCCAAAAGACTACGTTCCATTGCTGATGGGTCTCACTGCTTCTGCCCTGTCATCCTCTAAGAACCTGATGCCTGGCTTGCCATGGGGTAGATAGGATTCATCCATTCTAACTTCCAACCCTAACTGCCCCCTTGTCTTCTTGTACAGGGGGCCGAGAAAGTTAGTCTAGGCACAACTGGCCTTCTTCAGTGCTGCAGAGAGGGTTGTACACTGGGGCAATATTTATTTACATTGCAGAGAAACCTGACAAGAGGTTGAGAAATACTTCTGACATAAATTATAATATATTACCAGGTTATATGGATTAAATGATCAGATTATACTCCAGCGATGCTTCTGAATATGTAAGCACCCCCATAAAATAAGTGACAATTTCCCAAGACACCTGGAATCAAACTGGGGGGCGTCTACCCCTCCTCTCTGTGGTTTCTTTCCCCGAGTTGCTCACTGCCCATGTGGCTTCTCCGTAGGGTCTGTCACCTAATGGGATTGATTTTTTGGCAGCTGTGCTGTGACTCGTGCATCCATAGAACAATGTTGAATGACTGTAAATGCATTGCTGCAAGCGACCTGAGGTCTGGACTTCTCCTTTTCTGATTGTTCCCTCTAAGTAATTTGTAGTGAATTTCAATATTCTTTCCCATTGACCAGCAAAGCTCTTCTGGCCCTTACCTGGTGCCCCTTGCTCATGACGTGAGGATCTGATGTCTTGACACGTCAAGCGAGTCAAACTCAAGTGCACGTGTCTGTAAATTTCTTGTAAGAGGCAGTCAGGAGCATCTCTGGGCCCCTGAAGTGGAGTAAAGTTTGACAGCCTCTGTCACTTTTTAACTCTTGAACTCGCCATCCTTCAGCTCTTTGACCGGGAACAGGTGCAGACAGAGCAGCCTTGGCTTCCGGCTCATGCACTCACGATGCTGGCTGCAAACGGGAAGTCCCTAAACAGATCTGAGCCCCCTTCATTCAGCTCAGAGCAAACGGGGCTGGCAGCAGCCCAGGGCACCATGAAGCAGAGTGCCTCTGTGTGCCCAACACAGCCGCAGTGGAGGTCAATGGAAGTCCTTGCTGGCGCCCTGCTTTTTGCTTTTTTAAGAAAAGAAGAAGCCTGCAGCTGCAGCAAGGAGAAAGACCCCGTGGCTCGCTCCTTTTAGACTATGCTATTACACCCACTGACTATTCAATAGAAGAAAAGAAGGAGAAGAAGGAAAATTGGGTTAACTTTCTGGTATTTAGTTTGCAGATATGTCAGCAGGCCACCTTCTCTACTTGGCAGGAAAACGATGTATTAAGGATCCTTTTGTCCACCAGGAAAGACAAATTTCCTGTTTGCCTTGAAATTTAGATGCAGCAACACCATCCTAAAGAGGTGGCCCTGATCTGTGAGAGCAAAAAGGGGTGATCCCTTTCTTCCTCATCCTAAGGCTCACGGCCAACACCCCTATAACAAAAGACAGGTTGACAAGAGAAAAGCATGACACATTTATTTGATCACAGTTTTACATGACACAGGAGCCTTCAGAATGAAGACCCAAAGATACAAGGAAAACTGTGGACGGCAGTGTAGAGCTGTGGTTGGACAAAAAGGGCAGCAGCTCGTGTTCGCAGGCTGAGGGGAAAATCCAGCAAGGCCTATCTGTTCAGATCCGTCTTGGCCTCTCTGTGCAGTACTGCTTCCTCCAGGCATCGGGGACAGGACCCCTCTGGAATGTGAGTCTGGATTTCTTTACGGT
Source organism: Colobus angolensis palliatus (assembly GCF_000951035.1). Taxonomy (NCBI): domain Eukaryota; kingdom Metazoa; phylum Chordata; class Mammalia; order Primates; family Cercopithecidae; genus Colobus; species Colobus angolensis. Next base: position 16,086,540 of record NW_012114488.1, read on the forward strand.
TACACAGAAAGGCAGCAGGGAAGTTACAGTCAGATTTCTAGGCTTTCTGGCTGGCTTTGGGAAAAAAGGAGTCTGGCTTCTATGAGCTGCTTTGGGGAAGAAAGCACTTCTGTGGCTTGCCCTGGGGAAGGATGATGGGTGACAGAAGAGACAGGAGGGCAGGAGAAGGTCAGAGAGACAGACTTTGCTTCTGAGACCTTCACCTTGGGGCATGGATTTCTGAGCCCCAACAGACCCCAACAGAAAAATCCAGGACAAAAAGACAGTGGCTTGGACACACCTGCCTGCATTTACACTTGACCTGTCTGCAATGTGAACACTTTACTCTTTCCCTCCAGATGGGTTGAGGGGAAGGACACTGCAGGGTTGAAATGCAGGAATACCAGATTGGAGCAAATGCTTTTAAAAAGCAGAGTTATAAAATCTGGATGACATCAAAACAAGCAGCCCCAGTACGCATCCCAAGGGCTCTTGCTGTAGGTTGGAGAATGAGCCCAGCAGTCAGGCCTGCAACCCACTGCGAATCTGGACCAGGGTTCTGACCCAGATCCTGATTCACATCACGCTGGGCCTTGTGGCCAAACATGTGTGTTTTCTCCATAGCCCCTTGAAGAAAAGCTGGTGGTCTGCCTGAGATAGGAGTATATTAAGTTCCTGGCTGCTCGGAGCACTACGGGAAGATTACTGGGCTGTGATATGGGCCAGCACTCAGATTCCCTGCAGTGGGACACAGAGAAAGGGTTGTTTGTGCTGCTGGCCTGGAGCACCGACAAGCCTGTGGAGAACCTGTTAACAATAAACACGACAGGCATCCTGGGAGTGAGCTCAGGGCATTTCGGAAGTGCAGAAGGACACGCACCCTCGCTGGAGGGGTGCACCTTTGAAGTCAGCTGGACCAAGGAGAGGCCTGCCCTGAAGGCTGGTCACTTGCAGAGGTAAACTCCCCTCTTTGACTTCTGGCCAGGGTTCGTGCTGAGCTGGCTGCAGCCGCTCTCAGCCTCGCTCCCGGCAGGTCGGACAGCCTCAGGTCTGCCTGCCTGCAGGATCATGACCACCTCGGTGGACGATGCCCTGGAGCACGGAGGGGAGTTCCACTTTTTCCAGAAGCAAATGTTTTTCCTCTTATCTCTGCTCTCGGTCGCCTTCACGCCCATCTACGTGGGCATCGTCTTCCTGGGCTTCACCCCGGACCACCGCTGCCGGAGCCCCGGAGTGGCCGAGTTGAGTCTGCGCTGCGGCTGGAGTCCTGCAGAGGAGCTGAACTACACTGTGCCAGGCCCAGGACCTGTGGGCGAGGCCTCCGCAAGACAGTGCAGGCGCTACGAGGTGAACTGGAACCAGAGCGCCCTCAGCTGCGTGGACCCCCTGGCCAGCCTGGACACCAACAGGAGCCGCCTGCCACTGGGCCCCTGCCGGGACGGCTGGTTGTACGAGACGCCTGGCTCCTCCATCGTCACCGAGGTAAGAAAGTGAGCTCAGGGCTCCGATGGAGAAGCAAATGGTGGAGCTGTTCTCAAGGAAGCAACCAGCGAAGGCCCAGCTCTTATAAACCCCTGCCTGGACATGCTCTTTGGCTTCCAGGTATCTTACAAAATTCTAGTTTCCAAATGAAAACACGCAGCTTCTAATTTGTCTGGAGAATAACTGGGTTAGTTAAAACGTCCTCAGATGCTGACAATAATGATTCTAGTTTGTGCCTGTTCCAGCAGTAAGAAACAGGCAAAAGCACGTTAGGGCCCCCGGAAATGTTGCCAAGATAGGGAATCTTGTGGATTCTCCTCTTTTTCTGGAAGCCTTACCTCCCCCTCTATTCTTCCATCACACAGATACCCACACACCTGAAAGCCTGTGGAACTCACCTGAACTGTGCCTGACTGTGTGATGGGACGTGCTTTTCTCTCGATTCCTATTTTTTCTCTTTAATTTCCTCAGAGTGTTCATATAAAATCATTTAGGGCTGGAGATCATGCTGTGGCACTATTATTTTGTTAAAAACTGCAGATGACATCAAAAGCTATTTGTGAAGCCTCATTCCAATAAATATAATAGAAAAAAAGACCAAAAAATGGAGCTTGCTTTTATTGAAAGCAAAGCAAAACAGGGGAATTAGGTTATCCTGAAAATACTGAGAGAGCCAGTTGCCTAGTTTAATTTCAGATGACTGCTTGGGTGATGGGAAGATATTCTGTATGAACAGATGGGTAGGTAGAGTCTAATTTGAAGGGTCTAAAGTGGTCGGATAGTTACAGGAAACGTGGCCGCTCATGGGCTTCACACCACATAATTCTCCGAGGCTCTCTCGCATGGCCAATCTCATTCCTTCCTACAGAGAGGCCCCAAGCAGAGAAAAGTTTTTACCCCAGGCCACACAGTGAGTGACTTAGCAGAGATAGCCCTAGAAGATGGGTCTCCTGACCTGGTCCAGCACCTGCTCCACCTGACCACCTCCTCCTATTCCAAATAAGAGCAAATGCAGCAGCCTTCAGCAGTCACTCCTAATCCCCTTGTACTAAACAGACAGCAGGGAGATGCTAAACAGCCCGACCTCCTGGTACCTGCATTGTATCACGTCCACACACCTACCTGCATGTGCACTGAAATTAGAAAGAAAAAAATAAATTTGTCTATAAGTAGAGTAATTACCCAATTTCAGCTGATTTAGACAATGCTATAGTTTTAGCTTAATGACAAATTGCCAGATGGAAGAGCAAGGCTTTTTGTTGCGTAAAGAAAATTGAGGCTGGGCACAGTGTCTCACGCCTATCATGCCAGCGTTCTGGGAGGCTGAGGTGTGAGGATCACGTGAGCCCAGGAGGTCGAGGCTGCAGTGAGGCATGATCACCACTGTACTCCAGCATGGGTAACAGAGCAAGACCCTGTCTCACAAAAAAAAAAAAAAAAAAGAGAGAGAGAGAGAGAAGAAGAAAATTGACGTGATCAAGAAACAGTGGCTTATTGCCACTTAATTACACAGTTCAATTCAAGGAATATTTAATGAGTACCCTAGCTGAGTTATGTACAACAGAATCCTAATGGGATTTCATTTCCTTTCTCTCCCAACTTGGAACACATCTCCCCTGCTGGAACACATCTCCCCTGCTGGCAGTTTAACCTGGTATGTGCCAACTCCTGGATGTTGGACCTATTCCAGTCATCAGTGAATGTAGGATTCTTTATCGGTTCTATGAGTATCGGCTACATAGCAGACAGGTAGGTTGAATCACCTGTGGTGGAATTTAAACAATCCCAAAGGTTTGGAGAACATTCGGATGCACCTGCCCCTGCTTGCATCCCATCCTTTCCCAAGCACACAGATCACAACCTCCTGGCCTTCCTGCTGGTGTTTTTACAATCTTAAATTTCTTCTGCCGCTTGGATAACCATGACCGATGTCTTTATTTTCAAATTCTCAGGGGTCATAGACAGATATTTCAACATTACACAGCAAGTCTTGCATGTGGGCTATGCAGAAGCTTAAAGTCGGAAGGGAGAGTAACAGATGATCTCATCCCTTTTGTAATTCCCAATTCATTTTTTGGCCTCATCACCATCCACCTGGCCATCAGCCTTCAGGACCTCTGAGCTCAATCCTATCTTCTGCTTGTCTCACATATGCTGGGAGTCCCCAGCACCAGGCCTGATGTAGAATCTCCCTAATACCCGTGGGATTGCAAGAGTCCTGAATGGGTTCCTGGGGCCACATGTGACTATATGTGTGGAACCTATAACTTAAAGAAAGGGAAACAGGGTCTGTCTACAAGAGGGGTAAATGTCCATCTCTGCAATGTCATTGTCCCTGGAGAGATGACAAGAGGCCTCTCTGATGAGTCTGTGTCTTCAGCAAGTCAGTGTTTGTACAAATCAAGCTATTGCCGTAGCTCTTACTTATCCAGCATTTTGGAATCCCACACTCACTGTCCTGCAAGTTTCTTACAACACGCAGCTTTGCTCTCTTGATGACCAATGAGACATTTTTAGAAGTCCTCAAAAGGAAAAGGAACCAAAAAGTTTGCTTCACAGTTGATAAGCACTTTAGATAACTTGGCCATCAGGGCTAATTATTTAATATTCATAACACTGTTTATTGAGTGTTTTCCGGGGCCAGGCACTGTGTTCAACATTGTGAGTGATAGTATTCCTCTTAATCAGCAATCACCTAGTGAGATAGTGATACATATTATATATTATTATATATAATATACAAACATATAATTATATCTAGATATAAATACATAATTATGAATGTACATGTAAAATATAAATATATAACTGAAATAAATGGTAAAGTAAATGTATTTTATGCTTGTTGCCCTTCCATGCCACCCCCGACTACATCTGTGATATAATCCAAACCTGAGTATAATGTTAAATGCAAGTAGAACATTTTCTCTGATTGTATTATATTGTTAGACTGAATTAAAACTTGCAAATGTGTTAAAGATTAATGATGATGGCTTAATATATCACACCCCCAAGGCATATGCACTTCACAGGGGCCCAGGGCCTTCCTGGCAGCAGAAGAGAAGAGGGATAAAAGTGGAGGCGTGGGCCACGTGCACCTCATCCATCACCCACCGTTATTAATTGTCTCCTCAGCTGCCCTGGCAAGGCTCTTCCTGGGGCTTTCTGCGAGAGGCTTGCAAGGTGAAAGGGAAGGTCATTGGTTTTTATTTTTATTGCTGCAGAATTGAGGATGATTCTTTAAAGATGACCCATTAAGTCAGGAGAGACACATTAACAAGGGGAGGTCCACAGTCCATCACACCCCTGGGCAGCTCTGGCCCTGCAGGCGTTCACTCTCTGCACTCCCTCCTCCACCATCAGGTAGAGGTGCTAACACTCATTCCCTGGCAGACTGTGAGTAAACAGGTGACTCAATCTTTAACCCTTGCTCAGTGGGTTAAGAAATTAGTTAATTATTCGTGTCCCACTCAACAAGTAGGAGATTGGTGATAAATCCCTACTGACAGTGCATTCCTGAGTTATAAGCCCTGGTCAATTATCCACCTTCTTAGATGATCTCATTATTTTATACCTATTGTTGAAATCTCTTCTGTCAAGGTAAGTACTCCTTATTCTTCCCCCAGAGGCCATCTCCATTCCTTGACTTCTTTTTCTTACACCGTCTGAAGCTTGGCTGATCATTGGTCTTCTTCTGTTCTGTGCCCGCCTGCAGGAGTGAGAAGCCTAGCCTTAAGCAATGAGAAAGCTATTTGGTTTTTGTATAGTTTATGCCTACAATTTTCAGATTTTATCCAATGGGACAAGAATGTCATGGATCCCCAGTGTATTCACAGATTAAGCCAACATGAAAACGCATTGTCTTCCTTGAATAATTAAAAAAAACCAGTAAGGCATTATGAAAAGATTGTAAGTAAGACTAAGAGTGGACCTGAGAATATACCCGTAACTTCCTAATCCATGATTTTGAGTATCACCTGAGACAGAAAAGCAATTCCTCACCAACTCCATGTTGTTTTTATTCTCATAAGCAGTAATTATAAGTGCTATTTTTTTTATTTTTTATTTTTATTTTTTGAGACAGAGTCTCTCTCTGTCACCCAGGCTGGAGTGCAGTGGTGCAATCTCGGCTCACTGCAACCTCTGCCTCCTGGGTTCAAGCGATTCTCCTGCCTCAGGCTCCTGAGTAGCTGGGATTGCAGGTGCCTACCACCACGCCCAGCTAATTTTTGTAGTAGAGACAGGGTTTCACCATGTTGGCCAGGTTGATCTCGAACTCCTGACCTTAGGTGATCTGCCCACCTCGGCTTCCCAAAGTGCTGGGATTACAGGCATGAGCCACTGCGCCTGGCCATAAGTGCTGTATTTAGTGTGGCATGCTTGTAAATGCTTAACAACTCTCATCTGGGAGGGAAAGTTCCAGTTTGTAGCGCTTATTTATTTCTCTGGTGTAAACATACCCACTGTGGTTCACTTAAGCCTGCAAAAATGACACAGAGTTGGCTAGAAGTGTGCACCATTACACTGCATTTCCACCATGCAGATACAGTAGATGTAAATAACCTCACAAGCATAGATGGCCAAATGTAGTAAAATCATTGGAAAGTGATGTTTTGCATATTACACTTGTTTTCAATATAATTTAATTATAAATGTATGTAATTTAATTTTTCATAATGGTTACGCTAACAATTAGCTTGCAAATTTTCCAGAAGTCTGATCATTAGCTCTCAAGAGCTAGCACCTTATTTTTATATGTTGTGATGGAACTAGATCAAAGTGAGCTAGGAAGAGAGACTCTGGAGGCACGGCTTGGATACCGGACCAAATTGAGGACTAGCTAAAACAGATCCCAGGCAGGAGCAGCTTTGCCTAAGACATGCCCACCAGTGCACCATGTCAGTTTACTATTGTCATGGCAACATGGCAATCACCACCCCATTTTAATGGCAATGACTTTACCACCCAGAAGTTACCACCCTTTTCCTAGAAATTTCTATATAAGCCATCCCTTAATTTGCATATAATTAAAAGTGGATTGCATATAACTAAATTTATAATTTAAACTATAATTAAAATGTATAATGTAATTTGCATATAATTAAAAATAAATATGAGTACAGAACAGCCTCCTCTGAGCTGCTATTCCAGGCACACTGCCTATGAAATATCCCTGCTCCACAAGGAGCAGAGGTGCTGCTGCTATACATTGCAGCTTCAATAAAAATTGCTATTTAACAACACCAGCTTGCCCTTTAATTCTTTCCCGGGCAAAGCCAAGAACCCTCCCGGGCTAAGCCCCAATTTTGGTGGCTGCCTGTCCTACACCAAAAGCAGAATTAAAGTCCTGGTGGGTTGCAGTCAAACTTAGCCAACTATATGTGATCTTCCAAAACAAGTTCACCACTGATTACTGTGTGCTAGTCACTTTATTGGGCATCCTCATTTGTTATATTTCATTTAGGATCACAAGAGCCTTTTAAAGTAGATTTCATGATCCATAATTTATAATGAGTGAAGAGGCTCCGTGAAATTAATGCACTGCTTCCCAAATGTTAAGGTGCATATAAATCTCCTGGGGATCTTGCTAAAATTCAGATTCTGATCCAGCAGATCTGGGTGGGCCTGAAATTCTGCATTTCTAACCAGCTCCCAGGTGATGCTGTTCCCAAGCCCATGCTAATAGTCCTCAGCCATGTTCTGAGTAGCAAGTAGCTAAAAGACTTACCAAGCCAGCAGTATGGGGAGTCCACCCTTCCTCTCCTGTTTCATCTGATTATTTTTCGTTTAACCGTTTAAATAGCCCTGCTGAGGGGTAGGAGGAGTCTCAAACCTCTATCCCAGATTCCCCAAATTTATTCTAGCCATGCCTTACCGTTGTTTTAAGTAGCATTGCTTCCCTATGTGGAACATGTCCCCAGTGAAGTTTTTCCACATCATGGATATGATTTTCTTGCTCTGAGTTTCAAATGATGAATATTCCCTCTCATCACCTAAAAGATTTTGTCCATCTACATGGAGCACTACTGTGGTATTCTATTGTGTGCCTGAAGCAGTTTTGGAAGTTGAAGAAGTACGATTTGAGTCAATGTTTATAGATTATATACTCTTTGAGGGTCAAGGAAGGGGTTTGGGTAGGAGAATGTGGGAAGAAAAGCTAAAAAATTAAGTTGAGATGTGACTTTGGAAGGCTTTGAATTAGAGGCCAAGAGGTTGTATATTTACAGTGGGGAACCATTGACTGAGAATTAAGAAATGACATGGTTACCTAGGTGATGGGTTGATAGGCACACCAAACCACCATGGCACACACTTACCTATGTAACAAACCTGCACATCCTGCACATGTACCCCAGAACTAAAAATAAAAAAATTTTTTAAATGAAATTACATGGTCAAGACAGTTTTAAGACTTACAAAATTTACTAGTTAACACTAATTACCAATGTGACTGCTTAACCTTTAAATTTCATATTTAAAATGTTACTGTTCCAAAATAATTATTAATAATGTGGATTATTTTGAAATGGTTAGTATTTGACACCTTCACTAGAATATAGTTGCATAATAAGAAAGGCATCCATTAAACAACAATTATCCACCATTAAAATGAGCAATCCTAATAACAAAAAGCTGTCCTTCCAATTGAAGTGGAAAAACAAAGATTAAATAAACATTGTTTTCTATGAAGAATTTTTTTAAATATCCACTAAGTGGATTAGGGTGTCTTTTACAAGAAAACTAGGACATGGTGAAAATAACAGTACTGGGCCCCAAGTCAACTTTCTGAGCTGAGCCAGCTTTGCAAACAGAAGGAAGAAAGGAAGGAAGGGGTCAGAGGCAGGCTGTGTGCCAAGCTCCTTACCTGTAACATCTCACTCAATCCTCTTTTCAACTGGGTCAGATGGGTCTTTTTCAGATGAAGACATTGAATATGGTTGAATAGGTTGCCCGACATCATAGTAAGTAGGAAGGTCATGATTAAACCCAGGTTGCCAATTGTTTTCCTCTATTCTATGTACTGGGACAACTTTCCAAATCCCTAAACTGAAGAAACCTAAGTCTCCCAAATCTGATGTGTGGAACCTGTCTTCCCAGCGCGCTCCAAACAGAGGCCGTCATAGGATAGTAACATGTGTGGCACCAAAGACAATTTTCACAAAGCCTAAAAGCAGTGTTGAAAAAGAAAGGGGGTAAATACTGAACACTGAATTTTGTTTTCAAAGGGAAAACATTCTTGGGTGGATAATTGGTTGAAACTATTAGTGCAAAGGCCGCAGCTCACATGACGATGTAAGACCTAGATAGGACTACAGGGTATTCAGCACAGGATGGCCTGGAAGAATTACTCTTTCCCTGAATACCTGCCACAGTGTGGGACTGAGAAAGTTCTTGAACCCTGGGCTGAATGGGGCTTATCCTGCTGAAAACTTACACATAGTGTGCTGATGAAACATGCTACATGGACCTGGAGTCACAGATTCCCTTTGTGGCTATCAGTCTGTGCCTCCTGAATTTACAAAATTTAAAGTTAACTTCTGATTTTGTTTAGATTTCCATAACTTCCATGCATTTTCTATAATCTTCACAAATCAAAATTAATTTGATTCCCTCTCTTTGTTTTTCTTCCTGTAGGTTTGGCCGTAAGCTCTGCCTCCTAACTACAATCCTCATAAATGCTGCATCTGGAGTTCTCATGGCCATTTCTCCAACATATACATGGATGTTAATTTTTCGCTTAATCCAAGGACTGGTCAGCAAAGCAGGCTGGTTAATAGGCTTCATCCTGAGTAAGAATGTTTGTGCTTGCAGCTGTGAGAACAAAGCCACCTTGCTGCCAAAACAGAGTCAGGTGGGGCGGGGGGGTGGCATGCAGAAAAAGGGACACAGCTTCAAGACAATATTGAGAGGTGTTTTTATTTCTATATCAAAAGAATTTCTAAAAGCATATCAACTCATTCAATATTCTTCCTTATAAAGAGAAAAATGAAGGCCGAAACAAGGGTAAACATAATGACACCCAGATTCTTATATAACTTTTTTGGAATTTTTGTTTTCTGTACCCTGGAGTATTGGGTAGAAAGAAAATCCATCCTATCAGACCTATTCATAAATAAGATTCAATGATGAGAGATGTAGTCAATTTATAAAGGACTTTAATACTTTGCAAAAATCTATTCTAGAAAACTACAATTATCCTCAACTTACACACAAGGAAACTGAAAACACAAGTACTGTAGTCAACCCAGGTTACTCAGCCAGCCATTTTTAGGACCAGGAATATAACTTACATCCTATTCCTTAGTAGCCAGAGTTACAGTTAAGTTCCATATACTATAAGAGAATATTTGACATCTAACAGCATAGCATCTTTATAGCAATATTCTCACTATGGCTGATACCAATGGGTTGAACCACCAGCTTGTAAAATTGCCTAGCATGTAAAACCAGTTCCTGCAACCCAGCACTAGCTGATTCCAGCCTTCTGCTAAGTTACCAAGCCATTTATGCAAATAAACAAATAGGACTTGCAAGATAAATGTTAAACCCATGTAAGAGAACAAGTTATACTCAGGCGTTCATTTACATAAAAATCATCAACAGTCTAAATTTAATGTTTGATTCATTTGTTCAGGTCTTGAGTTACTACTCTAGGTCAAAATCTTGCATGTACCTGAAATACAATTGCATCATGGAAATTATAAAGCAAACGTGTTTGCTTATGTTGGCAGGCCTTTCATCCCATCTCCAATGGGACTGTTAGATTTATTAATTAGTAAAATAGCAATAGTTATAACAAAATAAAAACCAAAAAACACTTAAAAATATTCAGAGAGTTGTATAGAATATTCTCAAATTTGTCTATATTTTTGAGGTTGGCGTTCTAGTTTCCTGATAGCTGGACAGCCAACTCCTTATTGTATTGCATTACACTAACCATTTGAATTATCTCTGCAGTTACAGAATTTGTTGGGCGGAGCTATCGGAGAACAGTGGGGATTTTTTACCAAGTTGCCTTTACAGTTGGGCTCCTGGTGCTAGCTGGGGTGGCTTACGCACTTCCTCACTGGAGGTGGTTGCAGTTCACAGTTACTCTGCCCAACTTCTGCTTCTTGCTCTATTACTGGTAAGTCCATTTGGAATAAAAAGGAAAGAAATCGAAGTATTTTATTTTGCTAAAAAGGCTACCTTCCTTAATGCACACTGTCTTTCTGATTCTGAGATTGCTTTCACTCTCCAGACCCATTTCACAAAGAGCCCAATTCCGTGTTTCAGGAATAAAAATCACAAGCTTCACCAGTCTCTCCCTCTCAAATGTCCTTTCTCTTTGTGCTTAAAGTTTTTATAACCTGGATCTTACATTTCCACATGATTTATCTGGCGTTTAAATTAGCTTCTGGCAGCTGTGGTACAATTTGGGCAGTAGGCCCTTTGAAGAGACTGAAAATATCACTAGTACTATTCTCTCCCTCCTCAGAGGAAACTTTAGGGTGGAGAAAGCAGAGTATGGCACTTGTGTCACCATTTCCCAACACTCATGCTCAAGGCAGACATCCCCAGTGAATCACAGTGTTCTTCATCCCAGATAAGGCCAACACGACACTCCAGACAGACCATACCAATCAATCAGAGTTACCAAGGCAAGTAAAATATATTTGTCATCTCTGCCCAAGGGAAACACATGGGAAATACCAGAAACTATTAGAAACCCCTAACGTGAGATTATGTGAAATAAAGCAAAGGAGATACTAGATTATCAGACCAAATCTCTCTCCCATGCCACAACCCATTTATTCAGTTCCTCCTGGATTTACCTACTTGTTCTTCCCATGGCTGTCTTGCCTAAGAATTAAACATCTCAATTCTTTCCAGGAAGCCTGTTTCTTATCCAAAAGCCAATAAAACTCTCTGTCTTACCAGCTCAGACTGCAGTGACAAAATGCCATGGACCGGGTATTTAAAAACGTATTTCCCATAGTTCTGGAGGCTGGGAAGTCTAAGATCCAGGTGCTGGCAGATTTGTTCCTAATGGGAGCCCACTTCCTGGCTTGCAGACATCCCACTTGTGGGCCCTCACATGGTGGAGAAAAAATAACAGTCTAGTCTCTCTTCTTCTTCTTATAAGGACATCTGGGGGCCCCACTCTCCAGACCTCAGCTAAACTTAATTACCTCCCAAAGGCCCAACTCCAAATTGCACACTGTGTGTGAGGGTATTAGTGTATGAACTTCAGCGGGGACAGAGACATTCAGTCCATTACACCCTGAGAGTGACCCTTCCTGCTCTCTCCATTACACTTCCACAAAAACATCCATTCCAAATTCCTTTTAAGCCCTGCCTCTCAGAGCAGCTTCTCTCCCAGAGTGGTGATCCCAACTGAGGCCTTCCTACATTTACACCATAACTGCCACAACAGCGGCCCTATCACCTCCTTTCTCCAGTTTCTCCTCCCCCTGAACCTCCACCCTGAATTCATTCACCCTGAACTCAGCTGCTCAGAGTTCCCTCCAGACACAGGGTCAATGGTTCTAGTCTTGCTCAAAAACCTGCAAGAGCTCCCCGAGCCCTGCTACATCAAGCTTAAACTATGAAGTCTGGCTTTTCAGTTATCTCACCATCTGACCTCAAATGCTTATCTCATTCCTTTGGGAAATTGAGGATAACACATATACATACTTGCTCCCCACCCCCACAATGGTTTGCATACTCCAGCATCTAGTCCTTGACCCGTCTGCCAGTTCTCAGGCCTTTGCAAAGCCTAGGACCACCCTGAGGGACCTCCCTCTCCTCCTTGCAACAGGAGCTGGATGTTCAGCTGCACCCTGCTTTGCAGCTTGCTTCCTGTGTTTCTGCTTAGAAATCCCTGAGGAGGGATTTAGCATTTGAGAGAGGAAAGAATCACATATCCCCTTACACGAGTATTATTTTCTTTGGAGATCCAACTGTATTAACATCCTCAGAGAAATCTGCTTATTAAAAAATGGGGGATGGGGTAAGGTGGATTCAGTAAGATTTGCCCTCTGCTCACCTTGTACCCTAGGTGCATACCTGAGTCTCCCAGGTGGCTGATCTCCCAGAATAAGAATGCTGAAGCCATGAGAATCTTTAAGCACATCGCAAAGAAAAATGGAAAATCTCTACCTGCCTCCCTTCAGGTGAGCCAGGGCCTTAAGTATCAAATCAGGGGATGGAGAAAAGGGAGGCTCTGGTAAGATTCATGCACGCCAGTGATCTCAGCGGGGAACCATGGAAGCGCCCACCCCCTTGCATTTTGGCCTACCTGTAGCGGAATGCAACAGAGAATTTTATGTACTAGGATTTGTGGTTCCGTGGGAGAATATTTCAAACAGGTGGAAAACATCAAACTAAAACAGAACCAGGAATCATTTAAAGGTCAGCTGAGGAGCTTCTGTCTTGTGCAACTTACACCTGTGCCAGTTTCCTATGCCCAGGTGCCCAGCACCCCCCTCATCTGCATATTCACCATCCTCAGGTCAGATTCTTGGATCAGTAAAGCAGTTCTTTAAACACACAGGATCTCTTAGAATTTTAAACACTTTGGATAGAAATTGTCCAAAAAGCTTTTTTTTTGGTTTTTGAGATGGAGTCTTGCTCTGTTGCCCAGGCTGGAGTGCCGTGGCGCAATCTCGGCTCACTGCAACCTCCACTTCCCAGGTTCAAGTGATTCTTCTGCCTCAGTCTCCCTAGTACCCAGAATTACAGATGAGCGCCACCACGCCAAGCTAATTTTTGCATTTTTGGTAGAGACAGAGTTTCGCCATGTTGGCTAGACTGGTCTCGAACTCCTGACCTCAGGTGATCCACCCACCTCGGCCTCCCAAAATGCTGGGATTACATGCATGAGCCATCACACCAGGCTCAAAAGCTTTTAAGCAATCCCCTGCCTTCTTAAATAGAATCCAGTTACAGAGGTGTTCATTACCTGTGTTTATTGTTTGCCTTTAGTAGATCTCACCACGTTGACCTCAAACCTTTTCATTCCACAGGGGGTAGAAAAGAGAAGATTAAGCTTATTAGAAAATAAGCCAGGTGTGATGGCTCATGCCTGTAATGCCATCAGTTTGGGAGGTGGAGATAAGTAGATCACCTGAGGTTGGGAGCTCGAGACCAGCCTGGCCAACATGGGGAAACCCCATCTCTACTAAACATACAATAATTGGTCGGGCGCAGTGGCTTATGCCTGTAATCCCAGCACTTTGAGGGGCCGAGGTGGGCGGATCACTAGGTCAGGAGTTCGAGAACAGCCAGGCCAACATGGTGAAACCCCGTCTCTACTAAAAACACAAAAATTAGCTGGGCATGGTGGCAGGTGCCTGTAATCCCAGCTACTCAGGAGGGTGAGGCAGAAGAATTGCTTGAACCCAGGAGGTGGAGTTTGCAGTGAGCCGAGATCACACCACTGCACTCCAGCCTGGGCAATAGAGCAAGACTCTGTCTCGGGAAAAAAAAAAGAAATAGCTGGGCGTTGTGGCGCACTCGTGTAATCCCAGCTACTTGGGAGGCTGAGGCAGAGGATTGCTTGAACCCAGGAGGTGGAAGTTGCAGTGAGCCGAGATTGCACCACTGCACTCCAGCCCGGGCAAGAGGCTCCGTCTCAAAAAAAAAGAAAGATGAAATGAGACACAGTGTGGAGAGTGCTTGCTCTAGTGCTGGGCATGAGATGGGTGCTCAGGATGGATAAGGAATTATTGTTATTCCCTATGTGACCCAGGGACACTAGCATTAGATATACAAAGCCATCTTTTCTATTCCTTTTCTTAGCGCCTGAGACTTGAAGAGGAAACTGGCAAGAAATTGAACCCTTCATTTCTTGACTTGGTCAGAACTCCTCAGATAAGAAAACATACTTTGATATTGATGTACAACTGGTAAGGAATATTTTTCACTTTGAAATGCCTCCAAATTCTTTTAATCACAATCCTTCATATTAAGGAAGGAAAGAAAACACGACTTCATCCCAGTATTAATGCCGACGTGGGCAGAAATGTGGCTTGTGTCTGGTAGGTTTTCCTGACCACGTTTTTCTCGGGCAAATATTAAGATTGGCGTAGTCCTCAAGCACAGATCAAAGCAATGGCAACCTCAGCTTCACGCTGGAATCACCTGGGAGCTTACAAAGTACCAAAGCTAAAACCCCCAGAAATGCTGATTTAATTGTTCTAGGGTAGGGCTTGGGAACCAGTTTTTTAATGCTCCAGGTGATTCTAATACAGAGCCCAAATAGAGAACTATTGGTATAACTTAATTGATGATGAATGTAGATCTCTATTGTAGTACAGAGCTGGCAAAAAAAAAAAAAAGTGGATGGGATTGCCTTATCTTTCCTTTTTTCTTTTCTACCTAGAGAAAAAATAAATTTCTGAACAAGAATAATTCCCAAGAGTAATTCCAGTGGCTTCACAGCCCAGTGACTTGATCTTTATTGTGTTTGCTATCTACAGGCTGCTCTCAGAGCTTCGAACCGTGCTTTCTCTAGTGGGGAATGCATCTTTTCGGGGCACATTGGATCTCCCAGGCAAATGGAGATTTACAATCACTAACAAAAGCAATGCTCATCAGGAATTCATTTAGCAACCTTTGCAATAGTGCACAGGAGAGGCAGCTTTGAAATTCGGCCTCATTATCCTTCTTTCCTTTTCTGAGTAATCGTGACTTTTGTTGATTATCCTCATATTTTCCATTATATATAAAGACCATTGTTAGTTAATAAACTAGAAACATTGTCCAAATGTTGTTCGTATCAGGCCAGAAGTCATCAAGAAGGGAAGCTGTACCCACTTGGTCTTCTGGTTTCCTAAAATTTGAATTAAGTAGTCAGTTCTTTCAATCCCAACTGCACTAGAGTACCCCAAAGAGAAATAATTCACAACCACTAATAACTTGATATAGTTTTACTAAATAAATCATTCCATTGGCCAGGCACAGTGGCTCACACCTGTAATCCCAGCACTTTGGGAGGCCAAGGCAGGCAGATCACATGAAGCCAGGAGTTTAAGACCAGCCTGGCTAACACAGTGAAACCCCATGTCTGCTAAAAATACAAAAATTAGCAGGTGGTTCACATCTGCAATCCCAACTACTAGAGAGACTGAGGCAGGGGAATAACTTGAATCTGAAAGGTAGAGTTTGCATTGAGCCGAGAGCCTGAGCAACAGAGTGACTCTGTCAAAAATAAAAATAAAATAAAAGATAAAATAAATCATTCCATTAAGACATTCTTCTTGGTTTTCAATTTGTCCAGGAAACATTATTGTAATTTCTAATTATTTCTAACTATTCTAATTTCTTCCCTTCTCCTGGTTCTTGGAAACCACCCAGCCCCAGCCAGTCACTGAAGTGGATCAGAGATTATAAAAGCAGTGGGATGGGGGACTAGCAAGGAGATGATCACAGGGAAAGGTGACTTATAATCCACATCATTTTTCCAGAAGCCTCTCTTTTTTGGTGCCCTGTGTTTGGTGCTTGACTTGACCTGAATTCTCCTCTTTGCTCAGGTTCACAAGCTCTGTGCTCTACCAGGGCCTCATCATGCACATGGGCCTTGCAGGGGACAATATCTACCTGGAATTCTTCTACTCTGCCCTGGTTGAATTCCCAGCTGCCTTCATGGTCATCCTCACCATCGACCGCATCGGCCGCCGTTACCCTTGGGCTGCATCAAATATAGTTGCAGGGGCAGCCTGTCTGGCCTCAGGTTTTATCCCTGGTGGTAAGTTTCAGACCAAGTTGGAGTCTTATCTCCAAGACCCTGGAGAAAGGGAGTGTCACGGCCCATTGATAGGAAAACCATGTAATTTGTCATCCAAATCAATTTGGAAAGACAAATTGGAGGACAGTATCTGGGACCCTTCCAAGTAAATTCATATGGCCAGCCTCCCTTTAGGAAAAATTGCACCCAGTCGTTCCTTGATGTGATATAAGAAGGGAGACTCTAGAGCTCCATGCTGCAGGCCATCAAGATGACGTGGAGCAGAGGGCATAGGCCTTGGGAAAGCAGGCCCAGGTCAAGGTCTTACTCCAGCACTTCCTGGGTGTTGATTAGGGGACTCTCTTGACCTCCCTGCATCACCTGCAGAATAAATGAGAAAAATGTAAGTAAATGCCATCCATAAACAACTATTCAGTTCCTTTTTTTCCTTTTAAAATGCTTTCTCAATGAAGGGGAACAAACACCTGTACAAGAGATTCCTTTTAGCAATATGGAGCTTCGTTTGAATCCTTTTGTTATTAGTAGTTGTTTAAATGTGCCCATATTTTGCTCTTTCTTTGAATTCTATGAAGTTGGCCCAGTTTTGGAAACTGGTATAACTCCATTGTCATTAGCAACTGAGGTCTAAAGTTAAGAGAACACAGAGGATTTTTGGGGCAAATTATTCCATATAACACTAAAATAGTGGATACAGGTCATTATGCATTTGTCCAAACCCACAGGAAATGTACCACCAAGAGTGAACCCTAATGCCAACTATGGATTTGGGGTGATTATCGTTGCCACTGAAGGTTCATCAAGTAACAAACATACCACTCTGTGGAAAATGTCAATGATAGGTGGCGACGGGTAGAATGCATGTGTGGGGGCAGAGGTTATGTGGGAAATCTCTGTACCTTCCTCTCCATTTTGCGATGAACCTAAAATGGCTCTAAAAAAAAAACATCTTTTTAAAAAAAGAGAGAATTAGCATTGTGTCTGAAATTAAGATGGACAAATGTGAGAATCTGCTGACATTAACATGAGCCTATAGAATAAGTCATTTTCTTTTCTCATCCCATTCTGGGATAGGGAATTTCTCCTTATAGTCCCACTCTGGAGCACTGTCTGAAGATGAAGAATCATCTGTGTATGGATAAGTACTGTGCTTTTCCCTCTTAGATCTACAATGGCTAAGAATTATTGTCTCATGCTTGGGAAGAATGGGGATCACAATGGCCTATGAGATAGTCTGCCTGGTCAATGCTGAGCTGTACCCCACATTCATTAGGTGAGTGCATTTTCCTTAGAATGAAGAGGATGGGTGGGACATTTGTTTATTGGCTGGAACCACCACAAGTGCAGACAAAGGACATCTTACCTTCAAAACACAGTGTAAGGGAAGGTGAGAACACGTAAAGGTCCAGCCAGGCCCAGCAGTTCACCTCTCACACTTGCAGGCTGGGGTAAAATACAGAGGCCATGGCGAGAATAGAAAATTGAATTGCAAGACAGGGATTACCCAATGGCTACAGGGGAGATTGATGTGGAACAGCACAAACAGGTCCATAGAAACAACTTAGGGAAGCCAGGTGATGGAAGTAAAAAGAAACAATTGCCCCTCCCATCATTAAAAAATCTGAAAGTTTATACAAAACAAGAATGACAGAATATGAATGGAATTATGTGTATATATATGTATACACACACACATATATAATATTGTGCATTGAAAATAACGTGAATGATTTTTTTAAACTCTTGAAAATTTTATTTTTGTTTTGTTTTTTTATTTCAATAGGTTTTTGGGAAACAGGTGGTATATGGTTATATGAATAAGTTCTTCAGTGGTGATTTCTGAGATTTTGGTGCACACCTGTCACCTGAGCAGTGTACACTATAGCTCTCGAACATTTTAATGATTTGAGGAAGTGTTTACTCAGGGTTAGGTGGGAGATAACTACTGCACTGTGATAAGTTAACAAGTTAAATCAGTTTCCTGCGTTCTAGGAATCTTGGCGTCCACGTCTGTTCCTCAATGTGTGACATTGGTGGCATCATCACGCCATTCCTGGTCTACCGGCTCACTAATATCTGGCTTGAGCTCCCACTGATGGTTTTTGGTAAGAAATCTTCATAGATGCCTTTAAATGAAGACTTATTTTTCTAGAGACCTTCACTTCTCTTCTACCTCATTCAAAACAGGTGTCATGCCTATTAGTAACTACTAATTACTACTCATAGTAGTAATGATGTGTCTGTGGCTTGTGTTCTTCCCAGGCATGCCTAGTAATTAGTAATGTTATTAATATTAGTAATACTAATCCATAGTACTAGTTCAGTATTCGTAATATTATCAGTCATTACTAATACTCAAGTATGAGACTCCAGC
The DNA here is from genome assembly GCF_000951035.1 of Colobus angolensis palliatus. Classification (NCBI taxonomy): domain Eukaryota; kingdom Metazoa; phylum Chordata; class Mammalia; order Primates; family Cercopithecidae; genus Colobus; species Colobus angolensis. The sequence goes on from NW_012114488.1 coordinate 16,105,103, forward strand.
CATAGAGGCAGAACATTGAAGAGAAGAATGAGAAGGAAGAAAGTTTCCCAGCAGCAGGCCCCTAACTCTCTCTCTGCTGATTTCCACCCTTCCTGAGGTCTCTGTCAAAGAGTTAATTCCTCCATGCACCAGAGGCAATAAAACACAAAGCCCTTTTACTTCTTACTTCAAATAAAGGGGTTAAAATTTTGCAAAAGGCAATTTCAAAACCCAGAGGAAATAAAGACCCACATTAAGAAAATGCACCAGCATAATGGAGCACGTCTGTCGATGCACCTGGAGCAATTAGATTTCAGGAGTGTCACACAGCACTTCCCTTCTGCTACTGCCAGTGGGAACACACCAGCACTGAGCCTTCTCTGGTTGACTGGAACATCTCAATGCACCCTTTTCTGTCTCCTTTGACACCCATTCTGAGCTGCTTTTAATTTGAATATATGATGCTTTTTCCCATGGGCGTATAGCACTCAATTTAGGGGAAGAGAAGAAGAGATTTCACTCTCAGATGCACACGAGGGTGTAAAGGGAAAGGAAATTTAAAACTCTCAGGACCCCCAAAATCCTTATGCAAAAGGGAAAACTAAGCCTGGAGGCTGAGTCATGCAACACCCTCTTCCAGATAAATAGCTGTTACAGCATTATACGTCATGCCTCAGTTATCTACAAAGGACCACCCCTGCAGATCATTCATAAGTAAATTCTTTGCTGGCCTCCCATAGACAAGAATTTTAAGTCTACAATCTAAGCTTAGCTTCTAAAGCTGAAGTCTGCTGATTCCACACTGATAATGTTGATTCCAAGCTTATCTCCTGATGTACAGGATAAAGACAAGATCAGTCATTCCTCCACCTACCCAGAGAGGCCTGCATAATTGATTCTTTTTTTACTCTCATTTTCTCTTCAAACATTCACCTTATCATATGTGAAAGTCAACTTAACTGGGCACTAGTTAAAGTCTCACAAGAATGGAACCATTCCTTTGTGGCCTACCTGCCCCTCTCCCTACCTGCCTCCCTACTTTAAGGAAATGTATAAATACCAACTTCCTGAAAGCCTCTTTGTAAAAATAGCTACAGATGTGTCTGTGGCTCATGGTTTTTCAGGGACATGCCCCAAAGCTGATTTAATAAACCTCGACTGATTGGGACATTTTCCTCAGTCACTCATTTCACTTTTCAGGGGAAGCTCCCACCACTTCACTAAGGCTGCGCAATGCCCCACACAGCTATCCTGCTCATTCCTTCCTTCTCCTTCTTCTCACAGAATTTGTGAGGGGGAAATTTTTCCACCGCTCTAGATCTGCCAGCAAAAGTTCCAAACCACTGATAGAACTCACCCACAAAACAGATCCAGTGAATTCCTCCATGATCCAGTTTAATAACAATAAGATGGCCAAAGTTGACAGAGTATAAGCTGTTTATCCTGAGATAACTTGGCCACAGAGTAGCTGGTGCTACTCCTGAGACTTATGTGACCCCTATTTCTTTCTCCCCAAACACTGGTTAAGGAACCTGTCCTCAGAACCCTCTTGTCATTGTGAGGAGGTGCACATCACACCCTCTGTTCTCCTTCCTGCCATGGAGGAAGTTAGAGACCACTCAATCTTAGCCACTCCCTTAGGTGGACAGTGGGTGACCAATGGGTCAGGAGGACATTTCTGGATAGTAGATGCTTACTTTGTTACCAGAAAGAGGTCCTGACCCAGACCCCAAGAGGGGGTTCTTTGATCTTGCACAAGAAACAATTTGAGGTCAATCCATAGAGTAAAATGAAAGCAAGTTTATTAAGAAAGTAAAGGAATAAAGAATGGCTACTCCATAGGCAGGGCAGCCCTGAGGGCTACTTGTTGCCCATTTTTATGGTTATTTCTTGATTATATGCTAAACAAAGGGTAGATTATTCATGACTTTCCCCTTTTTAGATCATATAGGGTAACTTCCTGATGTTGCCATGGCATTTGTAAACTGTCATGGCACTGGTGGGAGTGTAGCAGTGAGGACAACCAGAGGTCACTCACATTGTCCTCTTGGTTTTGGTGGGTTGTAGCCAGCTTCTTTATTGCAGCCTGTTTGATCAGCAAGGTCTTTATGACCTGTATCTTGTGCCAACTTCCTATCTCATTGTGTGACTTAGAATGCCTAACTGTCTGGGAATGCAGCCCTGTCAGTCTCAGCCTTATTTTACCCAGCACCTCTTCAAGATAAAGTTGCTCTCGTTCAAACACCTCTGAGATTTTCCCCCTCCCTTTTGTAAGAGAACTCTTAATCTTAATGGTTGCATAGAGATGAAGATCCATCTTCTGTAACCTTTTCATGCTGATTAAGGGTGATGATATTTCTGATTAACTATTAGGGTCTCTTGTATTCAGGGTAGAGAGGAGTTCAGTCAGAAAGCATCAATATGGTGAGGGCCATTCATAACTTTGAGTTCTGACAAAAAGTGATATCTGAAAGATTAATAAGAGTTTAAGAAAACATTTGGTAAGCTTATCCTGCACAATCCTTTGTATATTCCTACACAAAGAATACAATGGCAATATCAATATATTCCACAACAGTAAAGAAAAATAAGCAAAATTATTCCAAGCAAACTAAACTAGAAGGCTTTCCATGAATCTGGCAATTGTTGAAACCATGCTGATATGGGGTCAGTACCTGATTCCAATGTGCCCAAAATTAGAAGTCTGATCCAGATTTTTATGTTAACCATCCATCTTATTTCTTCTGAGCTGCAGGAATCATTGGTTGGAATGAGCAGGGTCAGTCTAAAGGGCAAGAAAAAAAGCTTGAAACAGCTTATGAGACTAAAATATAAAAACAGGTATACCATTGTTCTTGAAACATAGTATTTCTCTCTCCAGTTTCCCATTTTTACTAAAGACAAATCATGGTAAGACTGATTTGCTTTATTGTACTTGGCCTGATTATTTGTACAAAGTGTAGCAAAAATAATTATTTTTCACATGGGCTTTTAAAATTGACTTTGAGAAAACTTTGTTCCATAAAAGGAATCTCAGATAAGACTTTTTTTTCAAAGCCAAGCCCAGCCATGGGTTTGTACCCTCTAATACCAACTTATGTTGAGTAAATTCCTCTCCTCTTGAGGTTCCCAGATAACTCGGACTCCTGGGTCTGTCAGAAAGTGACATTTTTTACTTGCCACAGGTCAGAAACCCTGTACAGGGACTATGCAGACAAGGTATGATGTCAGTTTTCCCAAGGGGTTTTTATTGGCTCTACAAGTTAAGTTTGATTTCTTAAAAGAAAGCACAACATTCCAGTCAAAGCCTTGGTAAAAATAACCAGTTTCTCCAACTGTGTCCTGTTGCAAAAGAAAACAGATTCTTATTACACTTATGCAAATAACTATATTGCCATAAGTTAAGAGTATGCACAAATAATTTTCAAATTCTGGAGAAATCAGGTAGAGAGAAACAAATGTGCTCCAAAGTTTTTCACAGGAATATACTTGACTTAAATGTTACAAGCTGTAAATATTAATGGCTCAAAATAAAAGTTTCCTTGATGCTGAAAAACAAAACAAAGGATCAGCAACATTTTAAGCAAAAAGTTAGAAAAGATTACTTCAGTCTTCCATTAGTTCAGTCCATGCAGTTAACTCCTGCTTCGTTTGATATACATGAACATTTCACCTCTCTGTGAGAGTCCTGAAAGTATTTTCTTCTATTCTAATGTCACAGTCTCCAAAATTATCAGAAACCTGCATTCAAGAATACATGTTAAAGCCCTATAGTTGATTATAAAACCACCTTTTGAAGAGGATCAACAGAAGACAATTGTCTGTGGATGGCAAAGTCTTAGGGCAGCCACAGTCAAAAACACAACTGACAAAGAAATATGTTACTTCTGTGGCACACATTAATTTAAGATAGCAATTACAATTATTACTGGTAATGTACACTAAGTCCTATCAGAATTATAGGAGTTTCACATAATTTTGGAACACATACCATTAATATATTTGTACAAAATAGAGCCCAAAGATAGCCAAACACCGTTTTATATTTGACAATGCTTCCTGTATGACTTTTATACTACATAAGTCGAATTTCACCTTTACATTAGTGTACTATTAATGTTAAACCTTCATAGACATACCTACCCAATTTTAATGTTTGACCATAAGGTAGGTTCCTCAGAAACCTTTTATAACTCTTTATAAATTTTTTATTAAAGAGCAGATCTGTGCTCTAAGAAAAACCTATTGTGCTTTTATTCTAATATTCAATTTATGGAAAAACTGAATGATACCCCTTTAACTTTAGCCAATATATTCACACACAAAAGAATTTCTTTTACATGACTAATTTTTCACAAATCTTCTACTACTTCTTCAAAACTTCAGCTTTATCTTATTTAACTTTAAACAATCCTTTAACACTTTAATCTAGGCAGAAAAAGCCATATTTCCATGACTTCTTACAATCCTTTACCAAAAATACATTTTACTTTTTTTTCACACACCTAGCATGTGCAACTGTTTTTATTTTCCAAAGATTACTTAAGTCACATGAACTAAAAAGCATTACCCTCTCTACTTTTCTGCCAAAAATATTTGACTTAAGCTCTTATTATTTTTAAACCTATTAATCAAAGCTCTTTCCTATCATACACACAACACATATAAATTCACAGACAGAAGAAGAGTCAGTACTTGTAAGATTTTTCATTTGCTACTTTATAAGTTTCTCTTCAAAGTATGCAGCTTCTAGGGCCTATTAAGCACGCACAGCTGAAAGCAAAAACAGATTTCCCAAAATTAAGGGTCTCATTTTTATACCATATCCTGTATGCCAAAAAGAGGAAATCTGCCCATTTCTCATAGGAATCTTATCTCTCAGTGAGGAATGGGGACATTTTCATAACTTCTAGGTGGCCAAGAGCATGCTTTTCTGATCTAAACTTGCAAAGAGCTGAGCATCTCCCCATAATTGCCATTAGCTATTCCCAAAACTGTATTTCCTACCTAGTCACACATCAAAGCTCTCTCATAATGTGTAGTAATTTCTAATACCCTCCAAGTCAAAACCATCAGATAATGCAATGAAAAACAGAACAGAGCCTTAGATTTTGAGAGGGATCTATCCACTTTAATTCCTGGGGTTTTATGAGGAAAACAAAGGTTTTTCCAAAAGGGGGTCTGTGATGTCTCCTCTGTTTTTCCCAAGGAGTTCCAGGCTGTTAGAGCTTGAATAAACTGACTTTTAACCATAGCACTCAAATCCTTTTAAATCTCTTAATGCCCGACTTTAGCCATGCCAAACAGCCAATGTTTTTGTGCTCAGAGAAAGGAAATTTCAAGATGGTTTGTGGAGAGGAAGAGAATTAACCAGTGGTAAAGGTTATACAGATTTTAAACCAGAAAGGATTCATTCCCTAAGTCAGGATTGAACCCTGGACCACCACTGTAAAATGGTGAAGCCTTAGCTATTGAGCTACAGCATTGGTCGGTTTCCATTGTTCTTCCCACAAGGATTTTAGAGCAGCCAATTCTGAGCTTGCAAAGGCTTTTAACTGCTCAAGATAATTTTTAGGGATAAGTATGACATGAACCCCCAAATTCCTATCTGTTGGATGGTAGAAACCAGGAGAATGAACTGCCATGTGGTTACAAGTTCAAGCTCCCAAGGACATTTTTCAACATGCGGTCTCTGGGCAAGATGAAAGAGCAGACAGTTGCCCTGAGTAACAGAAAAAAATAGAAGAGAAAGGAGAGAAAGGGAGAAAAGCATTGCCTAGTGGGGTGGCAGGGGCAGCTCCTCCTGCAGTAGGATGGAGAAGGAGAGGTGCTCAGGGAGGCCAGAGAAAGACCCACCCTGTGGGTCAACACTGTTCAGGTGACCACTTGTCAGTAGCTAAGGGATCTTTTCCAGCAGTCCTATCAGCTCTCAAGTTTCCTGCTTAGGAAGAAATAACTCACTTGCATCTGCATGAAGAAACCACCAAACAGGCTTTGTGAGAGCAACAAGGCTGTTTATTTCACCTGGGTGCAGGCGGGCTGAGTCCAAAAAGACAGTCAGTGAAGGGAGATAGGGGTGGGGCCATTTTATAGGATTTGGGTAGGTAAAGGAAAATTACATTCAAAGGGGGTTGTTCTCTGGCGGGCAGGGGCGGAGGACACAAGGTGCTCAGTGGGGGAGCTTTTGAGCCAGGATGAGCCAGGAGAAGGAATTTCACAAGGTAATGTCATCAGTTAAGGCAGAAACAGACCATTTTCACTTCTTTTGTGATTCTTCAGTTACTTCAGGCCATCTGGATGTACATGTGCAGGTCACAGGGGATATGATGGCTTAGCTTGGGCTCAGAGGCCTGACATTCCTGTCTTCTTATATTAATAAGAAAAATAACAAAAAAAATGAAATAGTGGTAAAGTGTCAGGGTGGCAAAAATTTTGGGGGGTGACATGGAGAGATAATGAGCGATGTTTCTCAGGGCTGCTTCGAGCAGGATTAGGGGCAGCCTGGGAACCTAGAGTGGGAGAGATTAAGCTGAAAGAAGATTTTGTGGTAAGGTTGTTAGAAGGAGCATTTGTCATATAGAATGATTGGTGATGGCCTGGATGTGGTTTTGTATGAATTGAGAAACTAAACGGAAGACACAAGGTCTGAATAAAAGAGGAAAAAAAATAGATATTAAAGGACTAAGAATTGGGAGGACCCAGGATGTCTAATTAGAGAGTGTCCAAGGGGGTTCTGTGTAATTACTTGTTTGGTTGGTGAGTTTTGGGGCTTTATTCTTGACAGAGTCCTTTTATTAAGTTGGAGGCTGAGCTTGGTGAGGTGTGTTTTGAAAAGACCATTAGCCAGTTCTACCTTTCCTGAAGATTGAGGACGGTAAGGGGTATGAAGGTTCCACTGAATACCAAGAGCCTGAGAAACTGCTTGGGTGATTTGACTAATAAAGGCCAGTCTATTATCGGACTCTATAGAGGTGGGATGGCCAAAATGAGGAATTATGTCTGACAGAAGGGAAAAAATGACTGCAGTGGCCTTCTCAGACCCTGTGGGAAAGGCCTCTACCCATCCAGTGAAAGTGTCTACCCAGGCCAAGAGGTATTTTATTTTCCTAAGTCAGGGCATGTGAGTAAAGTTAATTTGCCAGTCCTGGGCAGGGGCAAATCCCCAAGCTTGATGTGTAGGGAAGGGAGGGGGCCTGAGAAATCCTGAGGAGTAGTAGAATAGCAGATGGAACACTGAGAAGTGATTTCTTTGAGGATAGATTTCCATGATAGAAAGGAAATGAGAGGTTCTAAGAGATGGGCTAGCAGCTTGTAACCTACATGGAAGAGGCTATGAAATGTGACAGAATAGAATGGGCCTGTGAGGCTGGAAGGAGATCCTTGATCCAAAAACCATTTGCCGAGTGTAGGAAGAGATTGATAGGTGGAAGTTTCAGTGGGGGAGTAGGTGGGAGTGGCCAGATAAGAAGGAGAAAAACTGCTATGAGGGATAGAAGTTGGAACACTAGCTGCTTTTTTAAGCTACCTTATCAGCATAAGCGTTGTCCTGAGCAATGGGATCTGATACCTTTTGATGGCCTTTGCAGTGAATGACTCCAGCTTCCTTTGGAAGTAAAGTGGCTTTGAGAAGCATTTTTTTAAAAGAGGTATTAATGATGGAGGACCCTTGCATAGTGAGGAAATTTCTTTCTGCCCATATAACAGCATGGTGGTGCAGCATATAGAAGGCATATTTAGAGTCAGTATAAATATTGATGCATAGTCCCTTTGCAAGAATGAGGGCCTGAGTTAAGGCAATGAGTTCAGCTTGTTGAGAGATAGTGGAGGGGGGCAGAGTAATAGCCTCAATGATAGATGTGGAAGATACTATAGCATAGCCTGCCTTTCCTGGTGCATGGTGATTAGGCCTGGTGGAACTGCCATCAGTAAACCAAATGTGATCAGGGTGAGGAACACGAAAGAAGGAAATATGGAGACATGGGGTGAATGTCAGGTGGATTAGAGAGATACAGTCATGGAGGTCAGGTGTGGTATCTGAAATAATGTGGGAGGTCAGATTGAAGTCCGGGCCAGGAACAATGGTAATTGTGGGAGACTCAACTAACAGTGAGTATAGCTGGAGGAGCCAAGTGAGAGGAAGAAAATAGATTTTGGAAGTTATAAGAACTGTAGAGAGTTAGTTGAGCATAGTTTGTGATTTTGAGGTCCTCTAAAAGTATTAACGCAGTGGCAGCCGCCGCATGCAGACATGAGGGCTAGGCTAAAACAGTAAGGTCAAGTTGTTTGGATAAAAAGGCTACAGGGCATGGTCCCGGTCCTTGTGTAAGAATTCTGACTGCACAGCCCTGCACTTCAGCTGTATGTAATGAAAAGGGAGTGATGAGTTAGGGACAGCCACCATGGGAGCAGCTTTTAGGGCTATTTTTTAAGGAATTAAAAGGGGAGTGGGGAAAGGATTTAGGATTTATGGGGTCAGCTAGGTTTACCTAGAACAGAATAATGAGTTGTGGAGGGAAGTATTGAGGATAGGTGAGTATACGGGTTTGGCACCACAGGGTGGATAGACAAAACAATTTGGTTGATAAGGCGCAGATCCTGAACTAACCTGCAAGAGTTGTCCAGTTTTAGGACAGGTAAAATGGGGGAATTGTAAAGAGAGTTTATAGGTTTTAGAAGCCCATGCTGTAGCAGGTGAGTGATAACAGCCTTTAGTCCTTTTAAAGTGTGCTGTGGGATGGGATATTGGTGTTGAGCGGGGTAAGGGTGATTAGGTTTTAATGGGATGGTAATGGGCATGTGATTGGTTGCCAGGGAGGGAGTAGAGATGTCCCATATTTGTGGGTAAAGGTCGGGGGATACGAGAGGAAGATGCAAAGGAGGCTTTGGGTTGGGAAGAAGGGTGGCAATGAGATGTGGCTGTAGTCCAGGAATAGTCAGGGAAGCAGATAATTTGGTTAAAATGTTTTTGCCTAATAAGGGAACTGGGCAGGTGGGGATAACTATAAAACAGTGCTTAAAAGAATGTTGTCCAAGTTGGCACCAGAGTGGCGGAGTTTTAAGGAGTTTTGAAGCTTGGCCGTCAATACCCACAACAGTTATGGAGACAAGGGAAACAGGCCCTTGAAAAGAAGGTAATGTGGAGTGGGTAACCTCTGTATTGATTAAGAAGGGGACAGACTTACCCTCCACTGTAAGAGTTACCCAAAGCTCAGCGTCCATGATGGTCCAGGGGGCTTCCAAGGCGACCGGGCAGCATCAGTCTTCAGCCGCTAAGCCAAGCAGATCTGGGAAGGAGTCAGCCAGAGAGCCTTGGGCTAGAGCTTTAGGCTCTGTAGGAGTGGCTGCCGGCGAGTTGGACAGTCCAATATCCAGTGGGGTCCTGCACAGATGGGACACGGCTTAGGAGAAATTCCTGGCTGCGGGCATTCCTTGGCCCGGTGGCCAGATTTCCAGCACTTGTAGCAAGCTCGTGGGGGAGGAGGTTCTCGAGGAACCCCTGGCAGCTGCAGTTCAGGTGTTTGGAGTTCTTCTGTGCTGCAGATGTGGCTGGAGTTTGTCTAATAGTGGAGGCAAGGAATTGCAACTCAGAAATACATTGCTACCTGGCTGCCTCTACTCTACTATTGTACACCTTGAAGGTGAGGTTAATTAAGTCCTGTTGTGGGATTTGAGGGCTGGGATTTAATTTTTGGAGCTTTATTCTAATGTCAGGAGCTGACTGGGTGACAAAATGCATATTTAGAATAAGACAGCCTTCTGACCCTTCAGGGTCTAGGGCTGTAAAGAGTCTAAGGGTTGCTGCCAAATGAGCCATGGACTAGGCTGGGTTTTTATATTTGATGAAAAAGAGCCTAAATGCTAACTGATTTGGGAGAGGTCAGATAAAGGAAAAGGAGTGTTAACCTTGATTATGCCTGTAGCTCCAGCCATCCTTTTAAGAGGAAATTGCTGGGCAGGTGGGGGAGGGCCAGTCGCGGAATGAAACTGTAAGCTGGACCTGGTGTGAGGAGGGGAGGTGATAAAAGGATTATATGATTGGGGAGCAGAGGCTGAGGAAGAATTGGGACCTAGCTCGGCCTGGCGAGGAGCAGCCTGGGGAGGAGGGGAGAGGTCAGATGGGTCTGTAGAAAAGGAAGATTGGAAAGACTCAGCAATGCTTGGGGTTGGGACTGAGGGGATGGGCAGGAGGGAAAGAAGCAAGATTTGGGATGAGTTGCATTGGGAACAGAGACTAGGGAGAGACCGATTTGTAAAAGAATGCCTGGACGTCAGGCACCTCAGACCGTTTGCCCATTTTATGACAAGAATTATCCCAGATTTTGTAGGATGGAAAAATCGAAAGTGCCGTTTTCTGGCTATTTGGAACCACTGTCAAGTTTGGATTGGGGTCAAGCGGTGTTGCAGAAGAAAACAAGATGCTTAGATTTTACATCAGGTGAGAGTTGAAAAGGTTTTAAATTTTTGAGAACGCAGGCTAAGGGAGAAGAGGGAGGAATGGAGGGTGGAAGCTTGCCCATAGTGAAGGAGGCAAGCCCAGAGAAAAGAGAGAGTAGAGACACAGAGAGAAGGGGTGGGGGATGCTTTCCCCCCGGGAAAGTGGAAAAGGGGTAGAGACATGGAGAGAAGGGATGGGAGGTGCTTGCCCCCCAGGAAAGTGGAGAAGAGGTGGAGACAGGGAGAGAAGGGGTTGAGTGAGCAGCCCTGGGCTGCAATGTGGGTGAGCAGCCAAAGCAGGCATCCCTGCAATTGACTTGCCACCAAGGGAATGTGGGTGAATGACCAAGGCAGGTGTCCCTGCAGTGATCAGACACCTCTGAAATGTGGGTGAATAATCCGGCAGGCGTCCCCGCGTGATTAAACACGAAGGGAAGACTGTCTTCCCAAGTCCGTGACCGGTGCCGGAGTTTTGGGTCCACGGATAAAACGCGTCTCCTTTGTCTCTACCAGAAAAGGGAAAGGAACTGAAATTAAGATAAGGGAGAGATTGAAAGATGGCACCAAGATTGAAAGGAGAAAGACGTTGAGGGATAGTGAGAGAGGTCAGAGAAGAGAGTAAAGAGAGGCCGCTTACCGGATTTAAAATTAGTGAGATGTTCCTTGGGCTGGTTAGTCTGAGGGCCAGAGGTTGTAGGTGAATCTTTCCCATGGAGCAAAGAGCAGAAGGACAGGGGATTGGTCTCCCAAGGGAGGTCCCCCAATCCGAGTCACGGCACCAAATTTCACTCGCATCCGTGTGAAGAGACCACCAAACAGGCTTTATGTGAGCAACAAGGCTGTTTATTTCACCTGGGTGCAGATGGGCTGAGTATGAAAAGAGTCAGTGAAGGGAGATAGGGGTGGGCCTCTTTCTAGGATTTGGGTTGGTAAAGGAAAATTACAGTCAAAGGGGGTTGTTCTCTGGTGGGCAGGGGCGGAGGACACAAGGTGCTCAGTGGGGGAGGTTGTGAGCCACGATGAGCCAGGAGAAGGAATTTCACAAGGTAATGTCATCAGCTCAGTTAAGGCAGGAACAGGCCATTTTCACTTCTTTTGTGATTCTTCAGTTACGTTAGACCATCTGGATGTATATGTGCAGGTCACAGGGGATATGATGGCTTAGCTTGGGCTCAGAGGCCTGACAATGACTACCCCTGTTCCAAGATCCTTTATATGCCTAATCTTGTCACCCACAGACATCAGCAAAGTGCAAGGGAAATTAATTCAAAGAAAATAGCAGTTAACATTCCATAGTGCCAAACTCATTCTTAGCTGAGAGGGACTTTACTGAGAGGGACTTCTACTCCCCTCAGTCTTAGGAGGGACTCTAACCTTCCTAAGCTAGGCCTCAAACCCAAATTCAGTCAAGTGTCTTTGCCTTTTATTAAGAGAGACTTTTAACCCTCTCTGTCTTAGAAGAGACTCTAACTCCCCTAAATTGGGCCTCTAATTCAATCACGTCCTTTACCCAGGGATGCCAGCACTTACCCAAAGTTGACTAATCAGTGCTGCAGTCTGTTTCCTTCGGGCTGGCGGCGGGAGGTCTCCTCAGTATCCTCCCTTCAGGGTTCACCAGAAAGATGTTATTGGAAAGGGGTCCTGATCCAGACCCCAAGAGAAAGTTCTTGGATCTCACACAGGAAAGAATTCAGGGCAAGTTCATAGAGTAATGTGAAAGCAACTTTATTAAGGAAGTCAAGGAATAAAGAATGGCTACTCCACAGGCAGAGCAGCCCTGAGGGCTCCTAGTTGTCCCTTTTTATAGTTATTTCTTGATTGTATGCTAAACAAAAGGAGGATTATTAATGAGTTTCCCCTTTTTTGACCATATTGGGTAACTTCCTGATGTTGCCATGGCATTTGTAAACTGTCATGGCACCAGCGGGAGTGTAGCAGTGAAGACAACCAGAGGTCACCCCCATTGCCATCTTGGTTTTGGTGGGTTGTAGACAGCTTTACTGCAGCCTGTTTGATCAGGAAGGTCTTTATGAGCTGTATCTTGTGCCGATCTCCTATCTCATCCTGTAACTTAGAATGCCTAACTGTCTGGGAATGCAGCCCTGTAAGTCTCAGCCTTATTTTACCCAGTCTCTATTCAAGATAAAGTTGTTGTGTTTCAAACGCCTCTGACATGTCAAGGAAAAAGGCTAAATTCTGTAAAATGTTTGAAGAGTTTATTCTGAGCCAAATATGAGTGACCATATTCTGACCAAATGTGAATGACTTGCCTGAGGCACAGTCTCAAGAGGTCCTGAGAACATGTGTCCAAGGTAGTTGGATTAAAGCTTGGTTTTATACGTATTAAGCAGACAAAAGACATCCATCAATACATGTGAGGTATCCATTGGTTTGGTCCAGAAAAGCAAGACAACTCAAAGCAGGGGCTTCCAGGTCATAGGTGGATTCAAAGATTTTCTGATTGGCAATTACTTGAAAGAGTTAAATTATTATCTAAAGATCCAGAATCCGTAGAAAAGAGTGCCTGAGTAAAGATAAGTGGTTATGGAAACCAAGGCTCTTATTATGTAAATGAAGTCTCATAGGTGGTGCCTTTAGAGACAATCAATAGCAAATGTTTCCTATTCAGACCTTTAAAAGGTGCTAGACTCTCAGTTAATCTCTTCAGGATTGGGAGGGTCTGGAAAGGGAAAGATCTAGTTATGTTAATAGAGATTCTTTACAGATGAGAATTCTCTCCACAAAAGATGGCTTTGCCAGGCCATTTCAAAATAGGTCAAAGAAATATATTTTGGGGTAAAATATTTTAATTTTTTTTGTCTGTCATGTGATATTCTGTGATCAGATTGGAATTTGCTATCTTATTGCTACAAAGAGTCTGTGATGTCAGTCTTAAGATGTGTTTTAATGTTAGCCCTGGTGACTTGTGCTTGAACTCCAAAAGGGAGAGGGTATAATGAGACATGTCTGACCCCCACCCCTTTCCATCAGGGCTTGAATGGGAAGGGGTGGGAGTGAAAAGTCTTGAAGTTTTTCAGTTCAATTCAATCAGTTGGGGATCTTCGAATTTTGTTTTTGGTTTACATTTGTGAGGTGGTATTTTTAAAGAAAAACTTCTGCTGAATTAAATTTATAAGAGTTTAAGCAAAGAATGATTCGTATCAGGCAGCCTCCTGAGCCAGAGTAGGTTCAGAGATTCCAACACAACCACATGGTGAAAGAAGATTTATAGACAGAAAAAGGAAAGCCACGTACAGAAATCGGAAGTGAGGTACAGAAATAACTGGATGGGTTACAGCTTGGTGTTTGCCTTATTTGAACGTGGTTTGAACAGTTGGCCATATTTGACTAAACTTGGTGATTTTGTAACCATCCAAGGAGTTCACCTTGCCTGGTGCCTAGACAGAGCCAATTTCTCAAGAGAGGGGAATTGCAATAGAGAAAGAGTAATTCACACAGAGTCGGCTGTGTGGGAGACTCGAGTTTTATTATTACTGAAATCAGTCTCCTGAGCATTCGGGCATCTAAGTTTTTAAGGATAACTTGGTGGGTGGGGGAAGCCAGTGAGGCGGGGGTGCTGATTGGTCAGGGATGAAATCACAGGGAGTCAAAGCTGTCTTCTTGCACGGAGTCAGTTCTTGGTGAGGGCCACAAGATCAGATAAGCCAGTTTATCAATTTGGGTGGTGCCAGCTGATCCATCAAGTGCAGGGTCTGCAAAATACCTCAAGCACTGATTTTAGCAACAGTTTAGAAAGGGTCAGAATCTTGTAGGCTCCAGCTGCATGACTCCTAAACCGTAATTTCTTATCTTGTGGCTAATGTTAGTCCTACAAAGGCAACCTAGTCCCTAGGCAGCAAAGAGTTCTGCTTTGGCTGTTGTCATCTTTGTTTTAATCTATAAACTAAGTTTCTCCCAAAGTTAGGTCAGCCTATACCCAAGAATGACAAGGACAGCTTGGACGGTAGAAGCAAGAGGAAGTCGATTAAGTTAGATCTCTTTCACTGTCTCAGTCATAATTTTGCAAAGGTGGTTTTAACTGGCACAAGAGTAGGCTACAGTGTGTTTGCCATTCCATCTAGGTTATAGTTTACAACGTACAGATAAACCTTCAGGCCAAACTTAAAATATGTAAGGAGGCAGTTATAGGCTAAACTCGATTTGACAGTATATTATCCCAATTTATATAGGAATGTCTGGAGCACCAGAAAGATTACAGAACTTCCCAAGGCCTTGAGACCAGTATGCGAGGGGCCAGAGCTGGAGCCCAGGCCCTCAGAGCTTGGGTTCTGTGCCCTGCAGCTTCTATTTCAGCCATTTTCTGAGGGTGTAAAAATAGAGACCGGCATGCAGTGTTCTGAGACCTCAAAACTAGTAAAGAATCCACATCTTATTTTCTGTATTCTATTATTGTGAAACACATAGAAATACAACTTTAAAAGATCAAAACTTTTATCGGAATCTAAAGAAGCAAAAACATGTAAGTGTTTATTATTAAAGATTATAGCTAGAGACAAAAAAAGGAATAATGGGAATTTAATGAACACCTGAATTTAAACTAAAATCCTGGCTATACTTTTTAGTGCTCTTACATCATAATAAATACATAATTCATTACTTTTATTTGCTAGAAATGACCCAAGTTTCTGAGTTATTTTCCTTACTAAGTGATTTATACTGGCAGCGTTGTGGTCCTCCTTTTCAAACAGTTCGTTTTTTGCAGAGTTATTTTCTAACTCCAAAGTATCTTAATATGGTGGCAATGTCCTCTACCCTAGAATAACCTTGACTCAAAATGTTAAGTATTTCATTTCCCTATTAGGAATAGTAATTCAATGGAGTTTGGAACTGGTATAATATTTATAATGGAAAATACAGCAGTCAGAGATGGCAAAGGAATCTGTAAGTAAGTATAGAAAAACACCAAAAAAAAGTTTTAAACAAAAATAAGGGAAATGCTAATTATAGACCTTGAGTTTTTCAGTTCTTAATGTGATTTTCATCTGTTTGGCTTTCAGCCGTGGTTGGCTTGGTTGCTGGAGGTCTGGTGCTGTTGCTACCAGAAACTAAAGGGAAGGCTTTGCCTGAGACCATCGAGGAAGCCGAAAATATGCAGAGGTAGGCAGTTGAAAGTTCTAAATGAACTGTTCTATGAAGGTTTTAGGACAACCCTGTAGCTATTTGGAAAGAATTAGATTGACTTCATACTTCACACCATACACTGAGATAAATTCAAACTAAATCAAAGACTTGAAAGCATTTAAAAAATCAGTAACATTACAAAGACACTATACGAGAATTTCTTTAAACTTTCCTGTGGAGAAAGTCTTTCTAAATATGACCCAAAAAATCCAGAATCCATAGAAAGAAGGTCAATATGTTTGCTTTCATTAAAATAAAAGATTCTGCATTAAACAACTACCATAGGCTTAAAATAAAATTATAAACTTGAAGAAAATATTTACTACTCTACATTGGGCTAATTTTCCCAACAAATCTGTAAGAGCAACCACCCAATAGAAAAAAAAATAGGCAACATATGTGAGCAAATAATTCAATGAAAAGGAAATAAAAACAGCTCTTAAATATGTGAAAATATGCTCAACTTCCTTCATAGTAAGAAAAGTTCAAATTAACACCACACTAATCACTACTTGGATTGTCAAAAATGAAATTACTTGGTAACACATTATGTTGGGGAAGAATGGGGAGAAACAGCCTTCCGTGTTGCTGTTAGGAGTTAGATACCTCTGTAATGGACAGTGCAATAGTAGGATAAAAATTACACACATGGGCTGGGCACGGTGGCTCACGCCTCTAATCCCAGCACTTTGGGAGGCTGAGGTGGCCGATCACAAGGTCAGGAGATCGAGATCCTCCTGGCTAACATGGTGAAACTCCATCTCTACTAAAAAAAAATACAAAAAATTTAGCTGTGTGTGGTGGTACACACCTGTAATCCCAGCCACTGGGGAGGCTGAGGCAGGAGAATCACTTGAACCCGGGAGGCAGACGTTGTAGTGAGCTGAGATAGCGCCACTGCACTCCAGCCTGGATGACAAAGCAAGACTCCGTCTAAAAAAAAAAAAATTAATTAAATTAAAATTACAAACATGTATATCCTTTAACCTAGTAACTCTACACCTCTAGAAGTTTACGTGTACAAAGTGACATGTGTACAGGACTAGTCATTAAGGCATTTTTTTATAACAAGAGTTTGGAAACAACCTAAATGATCATAAGTTAGAACACCAGTCAAATAAATGATATGCCATTCTGTAAAATTATACAGCCATTAAAAAGAATGAGGCCACTTCACGTACACTGACAAGGAAAGTTCTCCAAGACATATTGCTGATGGGGGAAAAAACAAAACATAGAAAAATATATATCCTATCATTTGTGTAAAAATAGGGAAAGACATATATATGAATACTTGTATCTCAAAAATGTACAAGAACCATAACACTGGTTGTCTGTGGAATAGAGTGACTGTGGGATACAGGTAGAAGGGAGACTTCAATGCTTCCTTTTTGTAATTTTGAATTTTGGACCATATGAGCCCATTCAAACAGTACATTAAAAAAATTCTAGATAAAGACAAACCTGTCTGACACTCTTCCCACAAATTTGTTTATACAGTATGTTTAGATATTTTTATTTATTTTCTTCTGACTCCATTTTTGGCCTGCTGATACCACAAACAACTGATTTTTATTCATTTTACCAAACCTTCTTGTTTAACATTTTCAGTACATGGACAAAATGCTGGTAAATCACAGTGGTCTGAGGCTTTTCCTAGAACTTGAGTCTTAGATTTGGAAAAGGCCTTTGAATCCGGACAGAGGTCACATACTCGCAGCCTGCAGGCCACCAAGTTCTCCAGTGCTTTCTTTGGCCTACACAGTATTTTTTTTTTTTTAAGTGGTAAATTCCACATAAACTGGATTTCCAGGATCTGTTTTAAAAAAGCAGAAGATTTGGTAACACGGAGAAGATATTTCCTCTTGTTGTCAATTTGTAGGAGCTGAATGATGGCTTGGCTTTCTGAAGGGTTTGCCCTCTGCAGGAGGCCACAGTCCCCACTGTTTCCTATTGTCTTTGGTACATTGTATGATCTGCCTGGTGCATGCAGACATTTGAGTTGGAGACCTTTCATCTAAACCAACCATCTCCAACCCCGTACCCCTCTCGCCATGCAGCTTCCCACACACATGGGCACCTCCCGTCAAAGATGGTCTAAATCCCGTTTACTGTGGTATCGCTGGAACTCAGCACGGTGCCTGGCATACACAGAGCAGGAGCTTACCAGTTATTTGTGGAATAAATGCTGAAGTTCTTTCTACAGCATCCCTAATTGAAGTTTCTTTCTCTAGCCAGCGCCCGTGCCAAGCAGGCAGTAATATGTGTAGTGAAGAGCATGACCTGTGGAACCTGAAGCCCTGCCATCACATTTCTCATGTGTGTGGCTTTATTGCCTTAAGGCCTCAAAGCCTCAGTTTCCTCATGTGTAAATGGGGACAACAGTACCTACTCACTGGATTAAAGAAGAAAATATGTGTAAAGTGCCTGACACTAATTAAGTGTCAACTGGTTCCTAATTAAGCTGTTATGGTTCCTAAGGGCACTAAACTTGTCCTAGTTACAAATATAACCTGTAGACTTATACCCAATACCTTATCTTACTTCTTAAGCCTGTTTTCCTTTCTGTAAAATGAGGATAACAATAGCTAACATTTACTAAGTGCTCTTACCCAGTGCTTTCCAACTGACACTCACCAAGTGTCAATAAAGTGCCTGACACTAATTAATTAATGTCTACAAGGCCCTGCTATTATTCACAGAAGCTTTTGTAGCTGTTCTATAAAACAGAAAAATACATGCCTAGACTATTTATTGGAAATCAAATTTTAAAATACATTCCGAGTTGTTGTTGTAAGATGGAGAAGTGTAGCTCAGCGACACACACATACCTATGCTTGTCAGAGTTGTTCATTTTCATCAGGCTGGTTCAAAGCTGGCTAAAGAGATATTTCAAAAGATCATTCCTGTTGTTATTTTATATTCTTTCCATTTATATGATCTACAGATACTGCTATGAAGATTCGCACTGTTCTTGTTTCTGTATTACATAACCCAGTTCACCACGCACTGAAAGATATGTGTAAGACTTGGGGAATTGCAGAAGAGTGGGAGTGGTGAGGGCTGAGACAGCCAGAGAACAGTGCGCCTACAGAGGGAGGGATACGTGTGGCCTGCAGGAGGCAAAGATGTCTAGGAGCAGGAGTGCAGACCACAGCCGTCACTGAAAACTGACCCCAAGAACAGTATATGCGCTGAGAGCCAGCAGAAACAGGGCAGGGCAAGAGCCCCTCCCTCACCAACCAAGTCATTTGGTTCCTAAGGGCACTAAACCTGTCCTAGTTATAAATATAGCCTGCATGGACTTTTACCCTATTCTTTATCTCACGTCTCACTTTTTTATCTCTCTATTTTTGAGACAGTCTCCCACCGGTTACCCTGGCTGGAGTGCAGTGGCTCAATCTCAGCTTACTGCAGCTTCAACCTCCTGGGTCCAGGTCATTCTCCCACCTCAGCCTCCCAAGTAGCTGGGACTACAGGCATGTGCCACCACACCCAGCTAATTTTTTTGTATTTTTTTAGTAGAGACAGATTGCGCCATGTTCTCCAGGATGGTCTCAAACTCTGGAGCTCAAGTTATCCACCCACCTTTGCCTCCCAAATTGCTGGGATTACAAGTGTGAAGCACCACGCCTGGCCCCTTATCTCACTTCTTAAGCTGGTTTTCCTTCTGTAAAATGAGGATAACAATAGCTAACATTTACTAAGAGCTCTACCCGTGCTTTCCATGCCCTTCCCGTGTACCTTCTTTTGTTGCACTTAATTTTATTGCGTTTTGCAGATATTGCATTTTTTAACAGATTGAAGGTATACAGCAACCCTACATTAAGCAATTTTATTTGCAGCATTTTTCCAACAGCAGGTGCTCACTGTATGTCATTGTGGCATGTTTTGGTAATACTCACAATATTTCAAACTTTTCCATTATTATCATATCTGTGATGGTGACCTGAGATCAGTAATCTTTGATACTACTATTGTAATTGTTTTAGTGCACCACAAACCTTGTCTGCATAAAACGGCAAGCTTAATTAATAAAATGTGTGTGATCTGACTGTTCCACACACTGATCGTTCCCCCATCTCTCTTCCTTTCCTTGGGCCTTCCTCTTGCCTAAGACACAACCATATTGAAATTAGACCAATTAATAGCTCTACAATGCCCTCTGGGTGTTCAATGAAAGGAAGAGTTGCAAGTCTCAACTTCAAAGCAAAAGGCAGAAATGATTAAGCTCAGTGAGGAAGTCATATTGAAAGCCAGCACAAGCTGAAAGCAAGGCCTCTTGCACCAGTTAGCCAAGTTGAGAATGCACAGGAAAAGTTCTTGAAGGATGTTTAAAAATGCTACTCCAGTGAACACACAAATGAGAAAATGAAACAGCCTTATTGATGATATGGAGAAAGCTTGAGTGGCCTGACAGAAGATCAAACCTATCACAACATTCCTTAAGCCAAAGCCTAATCCAGAACAAGGCCTTAACTCTCTTTGATTATATGAAGGCTGAGACAGGTGAAGAAGTAGCAGAAGAAAAATTTGAAGTTAGTAAGGTTGATTCTTAAGGCTTAAGGAAAGAAGCCGTCTCCATAACATAAAAGTGCAAGGTGAAGCAGCAAGTGCTGGTGTAGAAGCTGCAGCAAGTTCTACAGATTTAACAAAGATCGTTGATGAAAGTGATTACACTAAACAACAGATTTTCAATATAGACACAACAGCCTTCTATTGGAAGAAGATGCCATTTAGTACTTTCAAGGTGACAGGGGAAAAAAATCAATGCCTGGTTTCAAAACTCAAAGGACAGGTTGACTCTCTTGCAGCTGGTGACTAGAAGGTGAAGCCAATGTTCAATTACCATTAAAACCCTAGAGTCCCTAAGAATTATGCTACAGCTACTCTGCGTGTGGTCATGGAATAACAAAGCCTGTGTACAGATAACAGTATATCTGTTTACAGCATGGTTTATTGAATATTTTAAGCCTGCTGTTTAGACCTACTGCTTAGAAAAGAAGATTGCTTTCAAAAGATTACTGCTCATTGACAATACATACACCTGGTCACCCAAGAGCTCTGATGGAGATGTACCTAAAGATTAATGTTGTTTTAATGCCTGCTAACACAACATCCATTCTACAGCCCATGGATCAAGGAGTAGTTTTGACATTCAAGTATTATTATTTAAGAAATATACTTTATAAGGCTATAGCTACCATAGGTGGTAATTCCTCTAATTGTTCTAGGCAAAGTACATTGAAAACCTTCTGGAAAGGTTTCACCATTGTAGATGTCACTAAGAACATTTGTGAATCATTGGAGGTCAAAATATGAACGTTAATGGGAGTTTTGAAGAAGTTGATTACAACCTTCATGGATAACTTCGAAGAGGTCAAGACTTCAGCATAAAAAGTATCTGCAGATACGATAGAAATAGCAAGAGAACTAAAAATAGAAGTAGAGCCCAAAGATGTGACTTGAATTGCTTCAACCTCATGATAAAACTTGAACAGATGAGGAGTTGCTTTTTAGAGATGAGCTTAGAAAGTGGTTTCTTGAGATGGAATCTACTCCTGGTGGAGATTCTGTGAACATTGTTGAAATGACAACAAAGGATTTAGAATATTACGTAAACTTAGTTGACAAAGCAGCATCAGGATTTGAGAGGACTGACTCCAATTTTTAAAGAAGCTCTACTGTGGGTAAAGTACCATGAAACGGCATTACATGCTGTAGAGAAATATTTCATGAAGGGAAGAGTCAGTCAACATTGAAAACTTCGTATTCTTGTTTTAAGAAGTTTCAACAGCCACTTCAACCTTCAGCAACCACTATCTTGATCAGTCAGCGGCCATCAGCATAGAGGCAAGAGCCTCCACCAGCAAGATTACAACTAATTGAAGGCTCAGATGATTGTTAGCATTAAAAAAAAAAAAGTATTTTTAAATTACATAGTTTTCTTAGACATAATATTGCACATTTAATAGACTACAGTATGGTGTAACCATAACTTTTATATGAACTGGAAAACCAACAAAAATGTATGACTCACTTTATGGTAAAATTTACTTTATTGTGGTGGTCTGGAACTGAATCCCCAATATCTCTGAGGTATGCCTGTATTCCCTCATTGAATCCTTGCAGCAACCCTATGAAATAGGTGTTATTATTATTAACCCCACTGACAACTGGAATATAAAAACAGGCCAGAGAAAGTAAAGGACTTGCTCAAAACCACACAGCCAATAAGTGACAAAGCCAAAGTTTCAATCCTGGCAGCTAGATTTTGTGGCCCATGAACTTGTCTCACCATCAGAGGGTTGGGCTTATGAATGGGACAATGCAATGAAGCACCCATCACAGTGCCTGGTATTTAGTTAGTAGTCACTCACTGGTGACTGATGTTGTTGCTGCTGCTGCTGCTGTTGTTGCTGCTGCTGTGGCCATTTTTATTGTTGCTGTTGTTGCTGCTGTTGTTATTGGTACTGCTGCTATTGTTTTTGCTGTTGCTATTGCTGTTGTTATTGCTATTGTACTTGTTTCTACTGTTGCTGCTGCTGTTATAATTATTGCTGCTGTTGCTACTGCTGCTACTGTTGTTGCTGTTGTTGCTGATGTTGCTGCTGCTGTTGTTACTGCTGGTGTTCCTACTGCTGTTGTTGCTGCTACTGTTATTGCTTCTGTTGCTGTTGCTGTGGCTATTGTTGCTGCTGCTGTTGCTGTTGTTGATTGTGATGCTATTGTTGTTACTGATGCTTCCATTGTTATTGCTGCTGCTATTGTTGCTACTACTGCTACTGCTGCTGTTACTGTTGTTGCCTCTGTTAGTGTTGTAGCTGTTGTTATTGCTGCTACTGTTACTGTTGCTGCTGTGACTATTGCTGCTGTTGTTTTTGTCACTACTGTTGCTGCTGTTGTTGCTTTTGTTATTGTTGAAGCTACTGTTGTTGCTGCTTTCTTGCTGTTGTTGATGCTTTTGCTGTGGTTGTTTTTGTTGCTGCTGTTGCTGTTCACCTTTTTTATTGTTACAGCTACTGTTGTTGCTGCTCTTGCTGCTGCTGCTGCCGCTGCTACTGATGTTGTTGCTGCTTCTGCTATTGCTGTTGCTCCTTTTGCTGATGTTGCTGTTGTTGGTGCTGTTATAATTCTTGCTGCTGCTGTTGTTGCTGCTGTTGCTTTTGTTGTTGCAGCTACTTTTGTTGCTCCTCTTGTTGTTGCTGCTGCTATTGCTACTGTTGTTGCTTTTGTTATTGTTGTTGCTGCTACCATTGCTGACATTGCTGTTGCTGCTGCTGTTGTTGCTGCTACTGCTATTGTTGCTGTTTCTATTATTATTGCTGTTGTTGATTATGGCGCTGTTGCTGCTGCTGCTGTTGCTGAAATTGTTGTTGTTGTTGTTGTTAATGCTGTTGTCATTGCTACTACTATGGCTGCTGTTGCTGTTGTTGCCACTATTGCCACTGCAGCTGCTGTTGTTGCTACTGCTGATGTTGCTGCTGTTGTTACTGTTGTGGTTGCTGCTACTATTGATGCTACTGTTGCTTTTGTTGTTGCTGCTGCTTCTGTTGTTATTGCCATCGTTGATTATGATGCTGTTGCTATTGCTGTCACTGCTGCTACCATTGCTGATGCTGTTGTTGCTGCTATTGTTGCTGATGTTGTCATTGCTGCTATTGTTACTGCTGTTGCTGTTATGATTGCTGCTGCTATTGCTGTTGTTATTGTTGCTTTTATTGTTGTTGCTGCTCTTGCTGCTGTTGTTGCTGCTATTGCTGCTATTGTTATAATTATTGCTGCTGCTGCTGCTGCTGCTGCTGTTATTACTGCTATTTCTGTTGCTACTGCTGCTGTTGCTGTTGCTATGGCTATTGCTGTTGTTAACTGTGATGCTATTGCTGTTGGTGATGCTTCTGTTGCTGTTGCTGTTGCTGTTGCTGATACTGTTGCTATTGTTGCTTTTGTTATTGTTGCTGTTGTTGCTGCTGCTGCGACTGTTGCTGTTGCTGCTGCTGCTATTGTTGCTGCTGCTGTTGCCATTGTTACTGCTGCTATTGTTGCTGATGCTGCTACTGTTGCTATTGCTGTTGCTGCTACTATTACTGTTGCTATTGCTGCTACTACTGCTGCTGGTGTTGCTGCTACTGTTGTTGCTACTATGGTAATGATTGCTGCTGCTGCTGCTGTTACTGCTATTACTACTACTACTTCTGTTGTTGCTGCTGCTGCTGTTATTACTGCTACTCCTGTTGTTGCTACTGCTGCTCTTGCTATTTCTGTGGCTATTGTTGCTGCTGTTGTTGCTCTTAATTGTGATGCTGTTGATTCTGTTGCTATCATTGCTACTATTGCTAAAATTGTTGCTGCTGTTGTTGCTATTGTTGCTTTTGTTGTTACTATTGCTGTTGCTTTTGTTATTGTTGCTACTGCTGTTGTTATTGCTGCTACTGCTCCTGTTGTTACTGTTGCTATTGCTATTGCTGATACTATTGTTGCTGCTGCTGTTGCTCATGTTGCTACTGTTGCTATTGCTGTTACTACTGAGGCTGCTATTGTTGCTATTGCTGTTGCTGCTGATGGTATTACTGTTGCCATATCTGTTGCTGCTACTGTTACTGTTGCTGATGTTTCTACTGTTGCTACTGCAGTTGCTACTGTTATTACTGTTGTTGCTGCTGTTACTAGTATTGCTGCTACTGTTGCTGCTGTTGTTGCTTTTGTTGTTCCTGCTGCTGCTTCTATTGCTACTGTTATTTCTGCTGCTGCAGTTGTTGTTATTGTTGTTGGCACAGAGACCAGAGGAGCTCAACTGACTTGATTGTACCTCCCCATCTGGAGCTTTAGAGAATTCCAAAACCATAGGGTTATTTGGGTAAGCTTCTGCCATCCCTCGTCTCAGATTGGATTGGTCCAGAAACTGAGACAAAACTAACCAACTCCAGGTTGGGGAAATTCTGTGAGATGCTGGGTGGCCGGGAGCAGCCCACACTTGATTCAATATTGCTATAAACAGAAACAGGTCCAAAGGGCATGGCTGACAACAATAAAATGAAGAAAGCAGCATTTATATGATGATTATCAGCAATGTCCTGGCATTCACGAAGACAAGATGATTGAGAAAACTTGCAACTTGAACAAATGTTTTAATTGCATTCTTCATTTATCAAGCTGTTGAAAAGTAAATACACTTTGAAAAAATAATTTTTCAAATTCTATTTGCTTAACTAATGATAACAATGTCTAGATTTTGCAATCTTTATCATTAACTGATATAAGATTAAGTTTAGTCTTTACCCACATTCTCTATTACAAAGAAAGGTGAACACCCTAAATAAAAAAGGAACTTATTTAGGCCAGTTCCAATTCAATAAGAGAATTTTAGGAATAACTCTGTCAACATGAGTTATCAACAAGTTCTGTCCATTTTCTTTGTGAGACCCACCATTCGGAATACATTGCAAGACTAATCCTGAACAAAGTTTATAATCATTTGTTGTTCCTCTTATTTATTACCCACTTTATTTTGGTTTTCAGCCTCCTCATAATTTTTTTCTCCCCTCTCCATTTTTATTTCTTATTGCAGACCAAGAAAAAATAAAGAAAAGATGATTTACCTCCAAGTTCAGAAACTAGACATTCCATTGAACTAAGAAGAGAGACCATTGCTGCTGTCATGACCTAGCTTTGATGGCAGCAAGACCAAAAGCAGAAATTCCTGCACTCATCACAAAGCCCATACAACTCAACCAAACTTATCCCTGAGCCCTATCAACCTAGGTCTACAGCCAGTGGAGTCTATTGTACACTGTGGAAAAATACCTACGGGACCAGATCCTGCCAAGTTCTTCCAGCTCACTTTATTCTCAGCATTCCTAGGACATTTGACATTGGTTTTCTGGAGGGTTTTTTCCCATCTTTGTGTTTTTTAAATTTGATTATTTTCTCTACAATACCATCTAACCAGAATACACAGGGGAACCGTGGACCAGGGAAACAAAGTAGAAAAAAGTCTGAAAAACAGAAAAGTTGGGAGAGGAGCATCTATTTTCTTAAAGAAATAAAACACCAAAACAATATAAAATTGTCCAGAATGTATGTCAAGAACTTTAGATAGGCCTTTCAATAACATGGGTGAAGATATTTTTGAAAATACATTGATTATTATCTAGATTAGACTTAAAGTGAATCTCAAATAAAAGAATCAGGAATACAACTTAAGTAATCATGAGGTCCTTCCATATTTAGACTGGGTAAGCATGAATGTGTATTTTCTACAAAAGATCTTGAGAAGAGTTCAATAAAAATGTTAGCATTATAAAACCATTGATGATCATTTTTAGTCTGGTAAAAATGTCTCAAAATTTGTGGATATTACAATATGTTTAATATTTTATAAAAGTAATATAAATACATTTTTAAAAGCTAAATATTATGAGGCTTATAATGAGAAACAAAATTTCCTCACACTATTTCACCTCTACTAATTTCATAGAGAAAATTTTTGACTATTTTAGGTGAATTTTCCCCCTGAGATTCATCTCCATACATCTAAATAACTTCTTTATTTTGACATTTCTTGATTTTTTGGTTTAAATATTATTTATTTACTTTTCAATATAAAAGATACAAATGTAGCTGTCTTCATCTCTCCCTTCATCCCAACACACGGCTTTTCTGTTCCCTTTAAACTTTATCACAATTTTATTAAATCAAATAGTGAACTTTCATGTCATTGTGGCTATTAACACTGAGTCACTTAGTGTACTATGATTATGCTTCCTTTCTTTTATAGTATGTCACTTTTCCTGAACACTGGTTTTTTTTTTATTGCTTTGTTTTCTACATATTCATCATTAATTTTCCTCTAAGCTGTCTGACAGAATAATAGTTCTCCCCTCAATGTATTCAAATACATCGCACATTGGTTTCTCTTTTCTTCTGTTCTGAGAGACCTCCCACCTGGAGCCCCCAGCCCTATGCTCCACTGTGGCCTGGTGGATCTCTAGGTCTGCAGCAAGACTGTTGCCCTGGGCTCTCTCTCCCCACCTTCCTGGGTGTTCCTTTTGTCTCCTGTCTCCTGGATGCCATCTCCTTCTTGATTTTTGTCACATTTTAAAGAAGCATAACTTCCAGTAGCTTCCTGAGAAAGCAGGCATGCCTGTCCTCCCACAGTCTCTTCTGTGGCATCAAATGTTGAAACCTGAAAATGACATTTCTCAGAGCCTTCACCACCTGGCTTCCTATAAGGCTCTACCAGTGGGTCATACTGCCAGAGATGGGAAGGAAGGAGTAAGAAAGAAGAGAAATGTTGATATTATAGGCTGTAGAATTGCACCATAGGCTGAATTCATACCCTCATCAGGTCTCTTAAACAAAAGTTACAAAATGGGTAGGAAGGAGGGAATGTCAGAATTGGAATGGAGACACTGAGTGAACTCAAATGAATCTGAAGATCTTGAACCCCCATGATATGGTTTGGCTCTGTGTCCCCACCCAAATCTCACCTTGAATTGTAATAATTCCCATGTGTCATCGGAGGTACTGAATGCAACGTAATTGAATCATGGGAGCAGGTTTTTCCTGTGCTGTTCTTGTGATAGTGAGTAAGTCTCATGACATCTGACAGTTTCATAACAGGGAATTCTCCTTCACATGCCAGGACTCCTCTTGCCTGCTGTCGTGTAAGATGTGCCTTTGCTCCTCCTTTGCCTTCCACCACAATTGTGAGGCCTCCCCAGCCACATGGAACTGTGAGTCAAACCTTTTCCTTTATAAATTACTCAGTCTGGGGTATGTCTTTATTAGTATCATGAGAACAGAATAATATGATAAATTGGTACTAGTGTCAAATAAAAGTGTTGAACTCTATAAAATATTTAAAGAGATTTATTTGAGCCAAATGTGAGTGACTATGGCTTGTGACACAGCCCTCAGGAGGTCCTGAGAACGTGTGCCCAAGGTGGTTGGGGCACAGCTTGGTTTTATACATTTTAGAGAAGCATGAGGCATCAATCAAATGCATTGAAGAAATACATTGAATTGGTCCAGAAAGGCAGGACAACTCAAAGTGAGGAGGGCATGGCAGCAGCTTCCAGACTATAGGTAAAGTTAAATATTTTCTGGTTGAGTTTGTCTAAAGATCTGGAATTGATAGAAAGGGAATGTTAGGTTAAGACAAAGATTGCGGAGGTTCGTTCCAAGATGGCCAAATAGGAACAGCCCCAGTCTGCAGCTCCCAGCATGATCAATGCAGAAGACGGGTGATCTCTGTATTTCCAACTGAGGTACCTGGTTCACCTCATTGGGTCTTGTTGGATAGTTGGTACAGCCCACAGAGGGTGAGCTGAAGCAGGGCGGGGTGTTGCCTCACCCAGGAAGCACAAGAAGTTGGGGGATTTCCCTTTCTTATCCAAGGGAAGCCATGACAGACTGTACCTGGAAAAATGGTACATTCCCACTAAAATACTGCACTTTTCCAACAGTCTTAGCAAACGGCACAACAGAAGATTATATCCCACACCTGGCTTAGTGGGTCCCATACCCACAGAGCCTTGCTCACTGCTAGCGCAGCAGTCTGAGATCAACCTACCAGGCAGCAGCCCGGCAGGGGGAGGGGTGTCCACCATTACTAAGACTTGAGTAGCTAAACAAAGCTGCCAGAAATCTCAAATGGAGCAGAGTCCACTGCAGTGATGCAAGGCTTGCTGCCTCTATAGACTCCACCTATGGGGGCAGGGCATAGCTGAACAAAAGGCAGCAGAAACTTCTGCGGACATAAATGTCCCTGTCTGACAGCTCTGAAGAGAGCAGTGGTTCTCCCAGCACAGTTTTCGAGCTCTGAGAATGGACAGACTGCCACCTCAAGACTCCTCAAGGTGTCTCTACTGAGACACCTCCCAGTAGAGGCTGACTGACACCTCATACAGGCGGGTGCCCCTCTGGGACAAAGCTTCCAGAGGAAGGATCAGGCAGCAATATTTGCTGTTTTGCAATATTTGCTGTTCTGCAGCCTCTGCTGGTGATATCCAGGCAAACAGGGTCTGGAGAGGACCTCCAACAAACTCCAACAGACCTGCAGCTGAGGGACCTGACTGTTAGAAGGAAAACTAACAAACAAAGGAATAGCACCAACATCAACAAAAAGGACATCCACACCAAAACCCCATCTGTAGGTCACCAACATCAAAGACCAAAGGTAGATAAAACCACAAAGATGGGGAAAAACCAGAGCAGAAAAGCCAAAAATGTAAAAAGCCAGAGCACTTCTTCCCTCCAAAGGATCACAGCTCCTCATCAGCAACGGAACAAAGCTGGATGGAGAAAGACTTTAATGAGTTGACAGAAGTAGGCTTCAGAAGGTCGGTAATAACAAACTTCTCTGAGCTAAAGAGGATGTTTGAACCCATTGCAAGGAAGTTAAAACCCTTGAAAAAAGATTAGACAAATGGCTAACTAGAAAAAAACAGTGTAGAGAAGAACTTAAATGACCTAATGGAGCTGAAAACCTTGGCACAAGAACTACATGACACATACACAAGCTTCAGTAGCTGATTTGATCAAGTGGAAGAAAGGGTATCAGTGACTGAAGAAATTAATGAAATAAAGCAAGAAGAGAAGTTTAGAGAAAAAGGAGTAAAAAGAAACGAACAAAGCCTCCAAGAAATATGGGGCTATGTGAAAAGACCAATTCTGTGATTGATTGGTGTACCTGAAAGTGACAGGGAGAATGAAACCAAGTTGGAAAATCCTCTTCAGGATATTATTCAGGAGAACTTCCCCAACCTAGCAAAACAGGCCAACATTCAAATTCAGGAAATACAGAGAACACCACAAAGATACTCCTTGAGAAGAGCAACCCCAAGAAACATAATTGTCAGATTCATCAAGGTTGAAATGAAGGAAAAAATGTTAAGGGCAGCCAGTGAGAAAGGTCAGGTTACCCACAAAGGGAAGCCCATCAGACTAACAGCGAATCTCTTGGCAGAAACTCTACAAGCCAGAAGAGAGTGGGGGCCAATATTCAACATTCTTAAAGAAAAAAATTTT
>NW_012114488.1:16135015-16166205 GCF_000951035.1 Colobus angolensis palliatus
AAAAAAAAAAAAAGCAGGAGTTGCAATCCTAGTCTCTGATAAAACAGACCTTAAACCAACAAAGATCAAAAGAAACAAAGAAGGCCATTATGTAATGGTAAAGGGATCAATTCCAAAAAAAAAAAAAAAACGCTGACTATCCTAAATATATATACGCCCAATACAGGGGCAACCAGATTCATAAAGCAAGTCCTAAGAGACCTATAAAGAGACTTAGACTCCCACCCAATAATAATGGGAGACTTTAACACCCCACTGTCAATATTAGATAAATGAGACAG
Source organism: Colobus angolensis palliatus (assembly GCF_000951035.1). Classification (NCBI taxonomy): domain Eukaryota; kingdom Metazoa; phylum Chordata; class Mammalia; order Primates; family Cercopithecidae; genus Colobus; species Colobus angolensis. The sequence goes on from NW_012114488.1 coordinate 16,135,297, forward strand.
AAGGTTAACAAGGATATCCAGGACTTGAATTCAGCTCTGCACCAAGCGGACCTAATAGACATCTACAGAACTCTCCACCCCAAATCAACAGAATATACATTCTTTTCAGCACCACATTGCACTTATTCCAAAATTGACCATGTAGTTGGTAGTAAAGCACTCCTCAGCAAATGTAAAAGAACAGAAATCACAACAAACTGTCTCTCAGACCACAGTGCAATCAAATTAGAACTCAGGATTAAGAAACTCACTCAAAACCACACAACTACATGGAAACTGGACAACCTGCTCCTGAATGACTACTGGGTAAACAATGAAATGAAGGCAGAAATAAAGATGTTTTTTGAAACCAATGAGAACAAAGACACAATGTACCAGAATCTCTGGGACACATTTAAAGCACTGTGTAGAGGGAAATTTATAGCACTAAATGCCCATGAGAGAAAACTGGAAAGATCTAAAATTGACACCCTAACATCATAATTAAAAGAACTAGAGAAGCAAGAGCAAACAAATTCAAAAGCTAGCAGAAGGCAAGAAATAACTAAAATCAGAGCAGAACTGAAAGAGATAAAGACACAAAAAAAAAACCCTTTAAAAAATCAATGGATCCAGGAGCTGGTTTTTTGAAAAGATCAACAAAATTGATAGACTCCTAGCAAGACTAATGAAGAAGAAAAGAGAGAAGAATCAAATAGACGCAATAAAAAATGATAAAGGGGATATCACCACTGATCCCACAGAAATACAAACTATCATCAGAGAATACTATAAACTCCTCTTTGCAAATAAAATAGAAAATCTAGAAGAAATGGATGAATTCCTGGACACATACACCTTCCCAAGACTAAACGAGGAAGAAGTGGAATCTCTGAATAGACCAATAACAGGGTCTGAAATTGAGGCAATAATTAATAGCCTATCAACCAAAAAAAAGTCCAGGACCAGGCGGATTCACAGCCGAATTCTACCAGAGGTACAAAGAGGAGCTGGTGCCATTCCTTCTGAAACTATTCCAATCAATAGAAAAAGAGGGAATCCTCCCTAACTTATTTTATGAGGCCAGCATCATCCTGATACCAAAGCCTGGCAGAGATACAACAAAAAAAGAGAATTTTAGACCAATGTCCCTGATGAACATTGATGTAAAAATCCTCAATAAAATACTGGCAAACCAAATCCAGTGACCCTCTTCTCACAGCTCCACTAGGCAGTGCCACCGTGGGTACTCTGTGTGGTGGCTCCAACTCCACATTCCCTTCCGCACTGCCCTAGCACAGATTCTCCATGAGGGTTGATCCCTGTAGTAACTTCTGCCTGGAAATTCAGGCATTTCCATACACCCTCTGAAATCTAGGTAGAGGTTCCCAAACCGCAATTCTTGACTTCTGGGCACCTGCAGGCTCAACACCAAATGGAAGCTGCCAAGGATTGGAGCTTGCACCCTCTGAAGCCACACCTTGAGTTGTATCTTAGCCTCTTTTAGCCACAGCTGGAGTGGCTGGTATGCAGGCCAAAAAGTCCCTAAGTTGCACAGAGCAGGGGGGCCCTGGGCCTGACCCATGAATCCATTTTTTCCTTCTACTGCTCCAGGCATTTGATGGGAGGGACTGCCACAAAGTTCTCTGACATGCCCTAGAGACATTGTCCCCATTGTCTTGGGGATTAACATTTGGTCCCTAGCTACTTATGCAAATTTCCACAGTGGCTTGGATTTCTCCTCAGAAAGGAAGTTTTTCTTTTCTATTGCATCATCAGGCTGCAAATTTTCCTAACTTTTATGCTCTCCTTCCCTTTTAAACATAAGTTCCAATTCCAAGCCACATCTTTGTGAATAAATAAAACTGAATGCTTTTAGCAGCACCCAAGTTACCTCTTGAATGCTTTGCTGCTTAGAAATTTCTTCCACCTGATACCCTGAATCTTCTCTCTCAAGCTCAAAATTCCACAAATCTCTATGGCAGGGGCAAAATGCTGGTCAGCTGATTTTGCAGAGGGAGGGGTGGTCCTGCCAACTGACTAAGTAGAATCTGGTTTTGTGAGCTTCTCCTGAGCCCAATGCTGATATTTTAAACAAAACATACAATTGTTTTTATTTCCCTCACACAAGCCTCATTGAAGAGAACCACGTATATAAAACACCACCCTGATGAAACACCAAGAATAAAACTCTCTTCTCTTTCCCTGTTTGGCAAATCTTAACACAACATCCATGATTAGCAAGGATTTCTGAAACAAGGACTCAGGTCAGCCTGAATGCCCTCCATTAAGTTCTGGAATCAAAAGTGACTTGGCAAAGACATCTTTTCCAAAACAGTTTGACTCCGTTTTACATCATCAGACAAATGGGTCTTGGGCTCAAGTTGACATTCTGATGATGTCTTTGGCAACAATTCTTTGAGGCAGGAAGATATGAAATAAGAGGCTGTCCTTGTCCATTCCCTCTCCAGCTGCTGGAATTTTCAGGTTTCTGTGACATCAATGTTGCCTCATTCTATACCTTCCCTGGCTAGTCTAGAATATAATAAATCTTGTGCCATTAATGGTTTTCCTCAGTCACAGAGCACACAAGGCCCCTCCTTCCACAAAGACTGGTCCTGGCAAAACTGAGGCATCCATCTTGCAGGTTCCCTTGTTCCCAGGCAACTCTATCCCCTTCCCACCTAGTCCATAGCCCACCTTCCCGGCTAGTCCACAGCCCTTTTCCTGTGACACCAAGAAATCTCCCCTGAGCTTCTCATCAAAAGACACAGGCACTGCCACCTGGAATCTGAGGACTCTGCCACAGAGTGCAGCATGGAAGTACAGGACGCTATCCTTTAAACTAACCTGGCCGTGTTGTGAAGCCAGGAGTTATGGTCCAGAGAGCCCTGGGAACTTAAATCACTTGAAGCACTTGTGTGCCCAGAGGTTCGTAAAAAGCAGTGACTCTCCACACCAGGCACCCACTGTGATTCGCACATCAATAACTTGAGCTCTAAACTCTCTTCCGGTCTCCAGACATTGCCATTTAGCTGTCCTGAGGGTTTCCTGCGTACACCATTTCTCACTGGAATATTACTGCAGATGTTTAAAATGCCTATTATCTTTAAATCTTGATAAGAAGAATGCTGAAAAATTCCATATTCATATTTTGCTTGCCCATTTTCTAAGCCATCTCTCATCTCCAGGAATATCATAAGCTGTTTACCCAAAAAACAGATGTCCAGTAACTATTTTTAGGTCAGGCTCAGAGACACCAGGAGCTGTGAGGCACAGCTGTTGACCTCCTGGGACACATAATCTTATGAGACCACAATTACAACAAATTACACTGCTTTAACCAGAACTGCACTGTGGGAGCAGTGTCACTAGAACATCACACTACAACCACAGCACGGTGGCAAGAGTTGGTGTTGGTTTTCTATTCAATAATCCTGGATGGTGGAATAGTAACCCCAGCATTGCACTAGGTACCACAACAAGATGAGCAAGACAGACAGGTTTTGTTTTCACAGGGGGATAGAGGCAAGGAATTGGGCAGTACCATCAATGTGCCTTGGGAACAGGAAGAGCCTTGGGCTCTCAGAGTCAGAGCTCAGTCCTGCTTGCTGAGTTGGTACACATTTCCTTGGGGAGCTGACATTTAGCTGCAATTCTATAAATCAACAAGATTTTCCAGGCAGACAGGAAAGCTGGGAGAAAGCATGTTCCCTACAGAGATAGCAGCACTGGAGAATGCCTCCAGGCCAGGTTTGGGGGAACACCCTTGTGGCTGAGGGACGGGATGCACGCTGGAGGTGGGGAACAGAAGGTGGAAAGGAGGGAGGCATGCCAGGACTGCACAGCCTTGGCACTGTGGGAAGAGAGGTGGGGAGGGGATGAGGGGCAACAGGAGGTGGGATGGGTGGAGAGAAGCAAATAGATGAGAAAACAGACCTAGGAAGGAAAAAAAAATGATGTGATTAGATGTGGGGCAAGAGGTCAAATGAGGAATTTAAGACAAGTCTAGTGATGAGAATGATTCCATAACAATCTAACAGAAAACAAACAAACTGGAAACTAACCCTAAATTCTCAGCAGCTTTGGAACATTTAGTATAGGAGCAAATATCTGGAGGTCTACAGGTCCTGAGATCGTCAGTATCGCAGAGCACGATACAGTAACTTTGGTACAGAAAATAATCAGAAAGCATAAAAATAGGTTCAAATACTGATATAATTTGGATGTGTGTCCCCTGCAAATCTCATGCTGAAATATAATCCCCCCTGTTGGAGGTGGGGCCTGGTGGGAGATGATTGGGCCGTGGGGGCAGATTTCTCATGAATGGTTTAGCACCATCCACTTGAGTGCTATCCTTGCCTTAGTGAGTTCTCACGAGATCCAATCGTTTAAAAGTGTGTGGCACCTCCCCACCTCACTCTCTTGCTCTTACTTTTGCCATGTGACATGCCCACTCCCCCTTTCCCTTCCACCATGAGTGTACACTCCCTGAGGCCTCCCCAGAAGCAGATGCTGCTATGCTTCCTGTATAGCCTGCAGAACTGGGAGCCAATTAAATTTACTTTGTTTATAAATTTCCCAGTCTCAGGTATTTCTTTATAGCAATGCAAGAACAGACTAATAAGTACATTTAAAGTACTCTTTCAAAAAGCAAGAAAACGTATAAGACATTTTGAAAACATTTTCATCCAAAATTGTTAAAATGGAAATAGAGGTAAGATTTCAGGTAGGGGTAATTTCTAGTTTTCTTCTTTATAATTTTTGCATTTTCCCAATTTTCTTTAGAGTGTGTATTTCTCCAAAATATTTATTAGGTAGCATTTGATGCATACAAAAGCATATATGTGACACATCGGCCACCAATAAATCTTTTTCTCCTTAACTCATTCCTTACCCAGCCCCCTCACCACACCAAAGGGAACATTGTTCCAGTTTTGTCCATATGATGTCCTTGCTTTTTATTTTTATTGCACACACACACACAAGCATGCACATGCATATGTACGTATGTATCTCTAAATGAAATATATTTTAGTTTTACTTAGCTTTTTAAACAGCTTTAGTAAGGTATAATTCACATACAATAATCCAATATACCTATTTAAAGTATACAATTTGATACGTTCTGGTGTATTTGTATACTTGTGAAATAATCACCATAATTGAGATAATGAACTTATATCCATCATCCTCAAAAGCTTCTGAATGTCCCTTGGTAATCCCACTCACACCTCCCCATTGTCCCCCTCAGGAAACCACTGATCAGCTTTATTTCAGTGTAAACTAATTTGCATTTTCTAGAAAATGAAATGAAACCAGTCAGACTTTCTTATCACTCAGCATAATAATTTTGAGATTTGTCTCACACCTGTAATCTCAGCACTTTGGGAGGCCGAGGCAGGCGGATCACAAGGTCAGGAGATCGAGACCATCCTGGCTAACACGGTGAAACCCCGCCTCTACTGAAAATACAAAAAAAAAAAAATTAGCTGGGCGTGGTGGCGGGTGCCCGTAGTCCCAGCTACACGGAAGGCTGAGGCAGGAGAATGGTGTGAATGCAGGAGGCAGAGCTTGTGGTGAGCGGAGACTGTGCCATTGCACCCCAGCCTGGGTGACAGAGTGAGATTCTGTCTCAAAAAAAAAAAAAAAGATTTGTCATGTATGTTGTTGCATATGTCACTGGTTCTTCCTGTTCTGCTGCTAAATAAACATGTTTTTGAAATTTATAAAAATGAAAATTTTTGTAAATTTCATTTTTTATAAATGTATGTAGTACAATACATTGTACTATAGTATTCTCTGAAGTGCCTTTTTACTCACTATTATGGGGAAAAGATGGTTTATTTAGGAAGTAACCCCAGGAACCAGGAGTGAGAGAGCAGGGAAAGTGAGAGGGAAAGGAAAGAAACTCATTGAAGGGCATTCATCATGGTCACTCGTGAGGGAATTCTACCATGAGAAACAGAACACGTCCTGAATTGTCTATTTAAAGAATGAGAATGAGAGGCCACAATGTTATCCACCAGCTCCAGTCCTGCTCCTGAGGCCAAACACTGTCTGTGTTCATATGCATTGTTGCAGAGAGCACTAGTTACTCATTACACTACCACAGGAAGTTTCACTGTGAAACCATGGTGTGATTCTTTTTAGTACAATTTATATGTCCACTCTCCTACTGACTGAAATTCAAGTTGTTTTCAGCTTGGGGGCTTTACAAACAATGCAGTTCTAAACATTCTTGTGATGTCCCAGGGCTGGTATACAAATTTCTATAGAGCACACACTTAGAAACAGAATTTACTTAATCATAAGATGTGAGAATGTTCACCATTACAATAGAATTCTCAATTCTTTTTTAAAGTATATCAATTTACACTCCCATCTACAGCGTCAAAAATGTCCTGTCGATTTACATCTTCACTAATATTTGGTGTTATTCTACCTATTTTGTATTTTCATATTCCTTACTTTTTACCAGTTAGTGAATATAACATTTTTAATCTCATTGTGGCCTTAATTTTCATGTCCTTGATTACTAGAGTGGTTAAGCATCTTTTCACATGCATATTTGCCATTTTTATTCTCTTTTCTGTGAAATGCTTGCTTAAGTGTTTTGGCAGTTTTTTCATCGGGGTTGTTAGTTTCTTCCTTTTTTAATTTCAATTTTTTAATTGGCATATAATAACTGTACGTATTTATGGCATATATAGTGATGTTTTGATACACATAATGTATAGTGATCTGATTAGGGTAATCAGCATGTCCATCATCTCAAATGTTCATCATTTCTTTGTGTTGGGAATATTCAATATCCTACTTCTAGCTATTTGAAACTATGCATTATTGTTAATTATGTTCATCCTATAGTGGTATAGAACACTAGAACCTATTTCTCCTCCCTAACTGTAAGTTTGTGTCCTTTAACAAATCTCTCTCTAACCCTCTCTTGCCCCAACCCTTCCCAGCCTCTAGTATCCTCTGTTCTACTTTTTACTTCTATGAGATCAATTTTTAGCTTGCACAGATGAGTGAGAACTTGTAGTATTTAACTTTCTGTTCCTGGCTTATTTCACTTAACATAATGTCCCCCAGTTCCATTCATGTTGCCATGAATGACAAGATTTCATTTTTTATGGCTGAATAGTATTCCATGGTGTATATTAATCACATTTTGTTTATCCATTCATCTGTTGATGGACACCTAGGTAGATTCTATATCTTGGCTGTTGTTAATAGTGCTGCAATAAACATGGGCAGTGGGGAGGGTGGTGGTGGCAGATGTCTCTGATAAACCAATTTCCTATCCTTTGGATAAATGACCAGTTGTGGGATTGCTGAATCATATTGTAGTTTTATCTGCAGTTTTGTTAGAAATTTTCATACTGTTCTCCATAGTAGCTGTACTAGTTTACATTCCCACCAACAGTGTATAAGAATTCCCTTGGCCAGGCATGGTGGCTCACACCTGTAATCCCAGCACTTTGGGATGTCAAGGTGGGCAGATCATGAGGTCAGGAGATCAAGACCATCCTGGTTAACATGGTGAAACCCCATCTCTACTAAAAATACAAAAAATTAGCCAGGCATGGTGGCACGCACCTGTAGTCCCAGCTACTCAGGAGTCTGAGCAGGATAATGACTTGAACCCAGGAGGCGGAGGTTTCAGTGAGCTGAGATCGCATCACTGTACTCCAGCCTGGGTGATGGAGCGAGACTCCACCCAAAAAAAATAAATAAATAAATAAAAATAAAGCATTCCCTTTTCTCCACATCCTCGCCAGTATTTTTGTTTGTTTGTTTGTTTGTTTCTGTCTTTTTGATAACAGCTATTCTAACTGGGATGAGGTGGTACCTCATTGTGATTTTGATTTTCATTTCCCTAATGATTAAATGATGCTGAGCATTTTTTCTTACATTTATTGGCCATTTATATGTCTTTGTTTTGAGAAATATCTGCACAGATCATTTGCCCATTTTCTAATCAGATTGGGCATTTTTTGCTGTTGAGTTATTTAAGTTCCTTTTGTATTCTGGATATAATCCCTTGTCAGGTGAATAGTTTGTAAGTACTTTCTCCCATTCTGTAGATTGTCTTTTCACTTTGTTGATTGTTTCCTTTGCTGTACAGAAACCATTTGGTTTGTTATAATCCAATTTGTTTATTTTTGCTTTTGTTGCCTGTGTTTTTGAGGTTGTATTTATAAAGTTGTTTCCCAGACCAGTATCCTGAAATGGTTCCCCTATGTTTTCTTACAGTAGTTTTGTAGTTTTGGGTGTCACATTTAGGTCTTTAAGCATTTTGAGTCGATTTTTATATAGGGCGAGAGGCAGGAGTCTAGTTTCATTCTTCTGCATATGGATATCCAGTTTTCCCAGCACCATTTATTGAAGAAACTGTCTTTACACCATTGTGCATTCTTGGCAACTTTGTCAAAAATCAGTTGCCTATAGACACATGAATTAATTTCTGGATACTCTATTCTGTTCCACTGGCCTATGTGTCTGTTTTTATGCCAGTACCATGCTGTTTTCATTAAACATACTACAGCTTTGTAGCATATTTTGAGGTCTGGCAAGGTGATGCCTCTAGCTTTGTTCTTTTTGCTTAGAATTGCTTTGGCTATTTGTGGTCTTTTGAGTTCCATACAAATTTTAAGATAGTTTTTTTTCTTTCTGTGAAGAATTTCATTGGTAATTTGGTGGGGATTTTATTGGATCTTTAGATGGCTTTGGGTCATATGATCATGTTAATGATACTAATTGTTTCTATTCATGAGTACGGGATATCTTTCCATTTGTTTGTAATATTTTCAATTTCTTTCATCAGTGTTTTATAGGTTTCCTTGTAGAGGTCTTTCACCTCCTTGGTTAAATTTATTTCCAGGTATTTTATTTTTTATAGCTATAGTAAATGGGATTGCTGTCTTGATTTCTTTTTCAGCTAGTTTGTAATTAGTGTAGAGAAATGCTACTGAGTTTTGTATGTTGATTTTGTATCTTGCAACTTTCCTGAATTCATTTATTAGTTCTAAGAGGTCTTGGTAGAGTTTTCAGGTTTTTATGTATATAAGATCTGTCACCAGCAAACAGGGACAATTTGACTTCCTCTCTTATAATTTGGATTACCTTTATTTCTTTCTCTTGACCAATTGCTCTGGCGAGGACTTCCAGTACTATATTGAAAGGCTTGTATCAACACCTGTGGAAATAAAGGTGAAAAAGTAAAAAGAAAAAGAGGCCAGATGCAGTGGCTCATGCCTGTGATACCAGGACTTTGGGAGACCAAGGCAGGCAGGTGGCTTGGGGCCAGGAGTTCAAGACCAGCCTGGCCAACATAGCAAAACCCTGTCTGTACTAAAACTAAAAAATTAACCAGGTTTGGTGGTGCACCCCTGTAATCCCAGCTACTCAGGATGCAGAGACATGAGAATCACTTGAACCTGGGAAGTGGAAGTTGCAGTGAGCCAAGATCACACCACTGCATTCCAGCCTGGGTGACAGAGTGAGACTCTGTCTCAAGAAAAAAAAAGGAAAGAAAAGAAAAGAAAAGGAAAAAACCCAAATGTTGTGATTGTGGCCATCCTTGCCTTGTTCCAGTTCCTAGAGGAAAAGCTTTCAGCATTCCCCCATTCAATATGGTGTTTGCTATGGGTTTGTCATGTAGGGCCTTTATTGTGTTCAGGAACTTTCCTTCTATTCCAAATTTATTGAGAGCTTTTATCATGAAGGGATGTTAAATATTATCAAATTCTTTTTTTGCCTCCATTGAGATGATCATGTGGGTTTTGTCCTTCATTCTGTTGATGTGATTTATTTCATTTATTGATTTGTATATGTTAAACCATCCTTGCATTCTTGGGATAAATCCCATTTGTTCATGGTGTATTATCTTTCTGATGTACTGTTGGACTCCATTTGCAAGTATTTTTTTAAATTATTTTTACATCTATGTTCATCAGGGATATTGGCCTATATTTTCCTTTTTATGTAATGTCTTTATCTGATTTTGGTATCAGGGTAAGCTGGCCTCGTAGAATAAGTTAGAAAGGGTTCTTTTCTTTTCAATTTCTAAGAATAATTTGAGAAGAATTGGTATTAATTCTTCTTTAAAGGTTGGGCAGAATTCAGTGGTGAAGCCGTCTGGTCCTAGACTTGTTTCTGCTGGGAGACTTTTTATTTAATGTTGTTACTTGTTATTGCTGTGTTCAGCTTTTCTACTTATTCTTGATTCAGGCTTGGTAGGTTGTTTGCTTCTAGGAATTTATCCATTTCCTCTAGGTTTTCAAATGTATTGGCACGTAGTTGTTCATAGTAGTCTCTAATGATCTTTTGTATTCCCCTTTCTCATTTATAATTTTAATTAGTTGGGTTTTCTCTCTTTTTCCCTTAGTTCAGATAATGATTTCTCAATCTTGTTTAACTTAAAAAAAGACAACTTTTTATGCATTGATCTTTTGTATTTTTTTAGTCTCAATGTTGTTTATTTCTACTTTGATCTTTATTATTTCTTTCCTTCTACTGATTTTGAGTTTGATTTGTTCTTGCTTTTCTTATTCCTTGGCATCTTTAGGTTATTTGAAATCTTTCTAATTTTTAAATGTAGGCATTTATTGCTATAAACTTGCCTCTTAATACTGCTTTTGCTGTGTGCTATAGAATTTTTTATGTTGTGTTTCTATTTTCATTTGTTTAAAGGGATTCTTAATTTCATTATTAATTTCTTCACCTATTGGTCATTCAGGTGCATTTTTTTTCTAATTTCCAGACATTTATAAAGTTTTCAATGGTTTTTTTGTATTGATTTCTAGTTTTATTCTATCGTAGTCTGATAAGATACTTGACATAATTTTGATTTTTAAAAACTTTTTGAGACTTGTTTTGTGTCCTAACATATGGCAAATCCTGCAAAATTTTCCATGTGCTCATGAAAAGAATGTGTGTCTGCAGCTATTGGGTGAAATGTTCTGTAAATATCTGATATTTCTTTGTTGATTTTTCTGTCTAAATGATCTGTCCAATGCTGAGAGTGAAGTGCTGAAGTTGTCAACTATTATTGTATTGAGTTTTATCTCTCCCTTTGTTTTATATATCTAGGTGCTTCCGTGTTGGGCACATATATAATTGTTATACTCTTTTGCTGAATTGATTCCTTTATTATTAATGTACTTCATTATCTCATTCTCCAGCTTTTGACTTGAAGTTGGTTTTGTCTGACATCAACATAGCTATTACTGCTTGGTTTTGGTTTCTGATTGTGTGAAATATCTTTTTCAATCCCTTCACTTTCAGTCTATGTGTGTCTTTACACACAAGGTGAGGTTCTTGTAGGCAGCATAGACTTGGCTCTTGTCTTTTTTGTTGTTTTTGGTTTCTTGGTTTTTTTTTTTTTTTTTAAGCATTCAGCCAGTCTATAACTGGCTTCCCATTCTTAAACGGGAAATTTAATCTATTTATGGTCAAGGTTATTATTGATACACAAGGACTTGCTACTGTCATTTTATCAATTTTTTTCTGGTTGTTTGTATGCCATTTGTTTCTTCTCTCGTTGCTTATTTTTGTGGATGAGCAGTTTTCTATAGTGATAAGGTTTTAATCCCTTTTTTTCTTTCTCCATTGTTTGGCTCTACCAGTGAGTTTTATAGTTTTGCATGTTTTTATAATGGTAGTTAACAATTTTCCACTTCCAGACGCAAGACTCCCTTGAGCATTTCTTGTAAGGTTAGTCTAGTGGTGAAATATCCCTTTAGTTTTTAATTGTTTTGAAAGATATTATTTATTCTTCATTTCTGAAGAATAGCTTTGCCAGGTATAATATTATTTATTCTTCATTTCTGAAGAATAGCTTTGCCAGGTATAATATTTTAAGTTGGCAGGTTTCTTTTTTTTCATTCAGTACTTTGAATATATCATCCCATTCTTTCCTGGCCTGTAAGGTTTCTGCCAAGAAATCCACTGTTAGTCTAACATTATTTCCTTATATATAATTTGACACTTTTGCTCTTTTTAGAATTCTTTGTATATCTCTACATTTTACCAATTTGAATATAATGTTCCTTGGAGAGGACTTGTTTGGATTGAACACAGGTGCCAAATCTCTCAAGACTTGCTTTATATACCTTTTCCAATCTCTTCTTCTGGAACACTGTAAGGTTCCACTGTAAGGTGAATATCTGTTTACCTGCTGGTGTCCCATAAATCCTATCGATTTTCTTCATTCCTTTTTACTTTTTATTATTTTTTGTCTCCCTGTGATATTTTTTAAAGCCTGTTTTGAAGTTCAGACATTCTTTCTTCTGCTTGGCCTAGTGTGTTTAAGCTCTTGATTATATTTCTTAATTTATTCATTGTGTTCTTTTGACTCTAGAATTTCTGTTTGGTTCTTCATTACTATTTCTGTGTCTTTGTTGAACTTCTCTTTTAAATAATGAATTGTTTTCCTAGTTTTCTAGAATTGTCTGTGTTCACTTGTATCTCACTGTGTTTCCTTAAGATTCTTATTTTGAATTTTATTTCTGGAATTTTGTATATCTCCTTATGATTAGGGTCTGTTACTGGAGAATTATTTTGTTCTTTAGGAGATGTCATGTTTCTTTGCTTTTTCGTGTTTGACATATACCTACATTGATGTCTATGCATCTGGTGGAAAATTCACCTCTTCCGATTTTATGGAGTGGACTTTGTAGAAAAAGACTTATTCATATGGGTGGGTCTTGGGGTGTCAATTTGGTGGAGTGCATTGGATTTGGTTCTAGGTGGGTACAATAGTGTTGTTTATGTGTATTTTCTTCAGCTATAATCCACACCAGTGATGTTTATGAGTGTCTCAGTGGCCTAGGCTATGAGGATTTGTGTTGGCAGTTTAACTTTGCCAGGTGTGGGCTCACTGGGCTGTTTCTCAGGTTGTGGGCGTGTGCACGTACACAGTGTGTCAGCCAACTTGGGATCAGCTTACTCGGGTTGGGGCCAGAGTGACGTTATTCTGGTTGGGGGCACAGGCATGTGGTTTCTCAGCCAGACTAGAGGCGTCTACCAAGTATGGTTCATGAAGATGTTTCTCAGGATCAGAACACAGGTGCCAGTCTGCTCATCTGGCCTGGGTGTGTGTCTGCCTGGGGATGTGTCTGCCAGGGGCAACCTATAAGGCTGTTACTCAGGCCCTGCTTGTGGGCACAGGGCCTTTGGGCAGGCCAGGAACTGCCTGTGCTATTTCTTAGGCTCTGGGTGTGGGCATGTAGACACCCTGCCAGCCTGGGGACATGCCAGCTGCTTAGTGGCTTGAGGACCTTGCCTGCTTGGGGGATGGCACATAGAAGTTTGACTGGCTCAAAGGCAAGTTTGCCTTGGGTGGGACTTCCAGACTGTTTCTCTTGCTGGAAGTGGAGGTCACAGAGATTAGTTTCCCCGCTGTGAAAGACTAGAGTCAAGCTGATCCTAGGGCCAGGATCTGCACATCTGGAGTTGTGGTGTTCATCCACCTGGATGGGCTTGGTGGAATGAAGACAAAGCCTCAGGGCTAGAAAAGTCCAGTGGCTACTGGCTGCCAGAGTAGAATGCACTCAAGAGGTGGTGCCATGCTAAAGTAGCTTCATAGGGAGTGGATGGGAGGTGGGGAGTGCACACTTCACACTTCTAATCTGGAGCAATGCAACTGTGTGAGTTCCTGGCAGCTCTCCAAACTGGGCTCAGGGCTTGCCAGGAATATGGGATTCTTCTATAGCAAAAGTTGTTAGTGTTCGCAGTGGCAATGGGGGCTGGTTGGGATCTTCTGCTTTCCTTTTCCCACATTAGGAAGTCCCTCTAGACTCCACGCCAGCCTAATCTGGGCAGGGGAGACAAGGCTTCAGAAGTGTCTGTCTACTCCACACTACACTCCAGCACTCTCCCTTTGACCTCCAGTCAAACCTTAGCTCTCTTTCATTACCTTTATCCTTTCTTGTGTGGAGGATGAGTGCCTGGCATCTCAAATCATGTACTGCGCACTGGCTGAGCACAGCAGCTCATGCCTGTAATCCCAGCATTTTTGGAGGTTGAGGTAGGTGGATCATCTGAGGTCAGGCATTCAAGACCAGCCTGGCCAACATAGTGAAACCCTGTCTCTACTAAAAAATAAAAAAATTAGCCAGGTGTAGTGGCAGGAGCCTGTAATCCCAGTTACTCAGAGGGGTGAAACAAGGAGAATTGCTTGAACCTAGGAGGTGGAGGTTGCAGCCAGCCAAGATCATGCCACCGCACTCCAGCCTGGGCGACAGAGCAAGACTCCATCAAAAAAGAAAAAAAAAAATCATGTATTACTCTAGTTTCTTCTTTATATATTCTGGATAATATTTTTATCAGTTATAAATGTTACAAATACACTCTTTCAGTTGGCGACATGTCTTTTACTATCTTTCTAATGTCCTTAGATGAAAGGAAATTCTTAAGTTTAACACAGCTAAATTTATCTTTTAGATTTCCATGGGTTATATCTTGTTTAAAAAATCCTTTACTACCCAGAGCCTGAATACACATAAGCCTCTAAAAGTCTCAAAGATTTGCCTTTCACACTCAAGTTGTTAATTTCTCAGGATTTAACTGTTGTGTATGGCAAGAAAACTGTCTCTTCTTTACCCAGTAATTTGTTATTCTTTCTCTGTCTTAAATTCCGTTTCCATCAAATAGATGTCATCTGTTTTTGAGCTCTCTTTCCTGTTTTGACATTCAATCTCAGCATCAACATGACTCTGTTAATACCTATATCCTTATCATAAGTCTCTATATCTACCAGAGCAAGTATACTTTTTCTCTCTCTTCCTCTTTCTTCCTCCTCCTCCTCTTTCCTTCTCCTCCTCGTTCTTCTGTGTATTAGCTATTCTTAGGCCTTTGCTCTTACATATTAATTTTTCAGATTCCCCTAGAAACTCAAAACCTAGTTGGATTTTTTTTTTTTTTGGAATTGTTTTAAACCTCTAAATCAGTATGGAGAGAATTAACATCTTTGTAAAATTAAATCTTCCTATTCAAGAGCATCATATGTTTATACATTGAATTAAATCTTCTCTAATATCTTTCAGTAAAGTTTAAAAATTTTCTTCCTACAAGTGTTGCAAATCTTAGATTTATTGTTAGCTATCTTGTATTTGTTGTTACTGTTTTAAATGATATACTTATGAAACTATGTTTTTCTTGTTGCTGCTGCTGGCACATAGAAAGGCGATTTACTTTTGTGTACTTGTCTTATTATTCCTGACACTTTGTAGATTCTTTTTTATTTTCTACACAAACTACTATGTTATATATTAATAATGATAGTATTGCTTCTTCTTTTCCAGTATTTCTTCAACTACACTAGCTAGGAAATTCAACACAGCGTTGAAGCATTATTGAGTGTACCATTGTTGCATTAGCCCTGATTTTAAAGGGAATAATTATAACATTTCATCATTAAAAATGATAATTGCTGTATATTGTTCACCAGTCACTTTATCAGGTTAAGAAAATGCCTTATGTTTCTTATTTGCTAAGAGTTTTTCTTCATTTGACCTGCTAGTGTGATTAATTATGTTTATAGATTGTCTAATGTTAAACTACTGTTGAGTTTCTATGACAAACCTGACTTGGTCATAGCATTATCATTTTTATTTATTGTTGGATGTGGTTTCCCAGTCTGTGTTTAGGATTTTTAAATCGATATTAATAAATAGGAGTGGCTTCTAGGTTTCCTTTCTCATCCAGTCCTGGTTTTAGAATTGGGGCTGCTATGAGTATACACAGATCACCAAGAGGGAGCAAAACTAGCCCAGGGCCAAGGCTGGGCTCTGAGTGCCATTGCTGTGTGTGCTCAAGACCTTGATTCCCCTGGGCTGCTCCCAGACGATGACTGAGCTTGCAGGGAGACTCAGATGGTCCATTCCTGAGTGATTCATCTGCCCACCAACTCTGCCAAACCTCTCCTTGACTGCCCAGGAGTCTAGAATGCCTCTATGCCCCCTCTCTTCCTCTGCTTTCCTTTCTGGCAGTCCTTCCCAGCTCCATACCATCTTATATCACAGGAATTTTGCCCAATAAAATTATTGCACTTTGAATTCTGCTTTGGAATTTGCTTCTCAGAGGACTTGGATTAATACAGAAATCAAGACAAGTGTTAGCAAAGGATTGAAAGACATGCTCCCTGAAAGTTGAGTGGGACTTGCCTTCAAAGCCATCTAGCTGATGTTTTCTTGTGGTGAAGAATTTAACCACTCGTTCATTTTATTTCATTGCTGTAGTATGATCTAGGTTTCCTACTTCTTGAACAAATTTTTGTACTGAGGCATTTCTAGGAATACGTTCATTTCATTAAGTTTTCTAATGCATAGGCAGAAAGTTGTGGATAGTTTTCTCCTAGTTTTTTAATATCTCCCAGATATTTGCTCTTGAACTTGGCTATTTAAAAAGAAAAAATAAATACCTCCCAGATCTACAATTATGCCCCTTTTCTATTTTGATATTGTCTATTCATGCCTTCTCTCATTGTTTCTTGATCAGTCTCACCAGAGGTTTGTCTATTTCATTAATCTTTTCAAAGAGCTAGGTTTGGCTTCCTTGACATTATCTTTTCATTTTTTTTTGTATTTCATTATTTTCTGCTCTTTCGCTCCATTTTTCTTACTTTGAGTAAATTTGGTGGTCCTTTTTCTAATTCTCTATTCCATGCTATCAGAAGTGGAAGTCTTCCTGTGTATCATTTATCTATGCCAGAAAAATATAACCCATTTAAAAGAAGAGCGTTGATTTTTAATTCAATATCTATTTCATTTACAAAATTTGTATTTCTATTACAATTCACCAGTTGGAGTTTTAAATCCCTGACGCACCGTTTTTCAGGCTATACACTTTGAAGTTTATGTGTCATTGTATTTATACATAATTCTGGGTCTTTCTTGGCCATATTTCATCTAGTAACTGTAGCAAGTATATACCATTCCATTTCATTGAAGGAAAATGTATTTCCCTAATCAGAATAAAGTACAATTTAATTACTAATCAAGCAAGTTAGTAACCAAGGAAATATCCTGCAACTTCCTATTCTAAGAGAGCAAAGGAGCTATAGTAACTTAACAAATGTTTATCTAAAAAAAGAAACACATCAGTATGTACTTGAGCTTTCTTTGGTTATTGAAGATTCAACCTCTTTTGATGTGTTAGAAAACAATGTTAATTCAGTTGACCCAATAAGTAATCTTAAAAATTGGAAAGCAAGCAGATGAAATGGACTTTATATTTTTATTCATTCAAAGAAGGTGATAGCACTAAAAATCTGGTAGTAATTTTTTGAAAATGTGATTTAGAATAACATATTTACTTCCTTTGACATATGTTTAAAATAGAAAAGTTCCAGTATTTAGAATGGAAAGCAATTCTCATTGCATATGTTGCAACCTAACTACATCAATAAGATTAAACAACATACCAAGATTTCTGCTAACCTCAGAAACTACAAAAAAAGCAAACATTCAGCCAGGCACAGTGGCTCACACCTGTAATCCCAGCACTTTGGGAGGTCGAGGCAGGCAGATTACGAAGTCAGGAGATTGACACCACCCTGGCTAACACGGTGAAACCCTGTCTCTACTAAAAATACAAAAAAAGTAGCCAGGCGTGGTGGTGGGTGCCTGTAGTCCCAGCTATTCAGGAGGCTGAGGCAGGAGAATGGCGGGAACCCAGGAGGCGGAGCTTGCAGTGAGCCGAGATCGCGCCACTGCACTCCAGCCTGGGCAACAGAGCGAGACTCCATCTCAAAAAAAAAAAAAAAAAAAAAAAGCAAGCATTCACCATCAAAGTTTTGAACGGCCAGCTCCGATTAACTAAAGTAAAAAATATTCTGGCAGCTGATTCTGACAGAATAGTAATTAACTTGATTCTGGGATTAAAGCTACAATAATGTAAACTCCCTGAAATGTTTAATGTATTGCAGGCCCAGTCTAGAGCTATTGGAGGAAGCTGTCATTCAAACGGGATCATATTAAACAGCTTTAAGAGTAGAGTAAGAAAAAAAGAAAAAAAAAAAAGACAGAAGGAGAAACACAAATACTCTTTGGCCTATAGACTTTGGGTGAACCCCAGACTTTCTGGGAACCCTTTGGGGATCAATCTAAATCAAGACAACCTACCTTTGGTTACTACATGATTGAAAGTTCAAGCTTTTTCTGTTCCTGAAACGTAAAGGATATTGTATAAAAACATCAGGAAGGACATTTATGGCCATCTTCTATTTAGTTAAGTCCTTAGAAGCCTAGAAGAAACACAGCAGAGTCAGTCCCCAAAAACATGAGAACCTACTAGAAATGCATGTTTGGGATTCTGGCAGCTACCAAGAATGGCTAAATGAGATTTGCCATTAATATTTTTAAGAT
Organism: Colobus angolensis palliatus; assembly: GCF_000951035.1. Taxonomy (NCBI): domain Eukaryota; kingdom Metazoa; phylum Chordata; class Mammalia; order Primates; family Cercopithecidae; genus Colobus; species Colobus angolensis. The sequence continues at coordinate 16,153,650 of NW_012114488.1, forward strand.
TTTCTGGTTTTAAAACTTGTATTCTCGATGTTATCTATAGATCTTACAGAAAAACCTCTACCAATCTCAATGCATAAGAGAAAAACAGTGTTAAAATCTACAGGGAGACAAGCAAAAGTAAACATTTTATTGACATTCACAGTAGTGTTTATTTGACCAATACTCATTAAAAGTCTACTATGTGCAAGTACTGTACTGGACGTGGAGACACAGCATAGTGCAAGGCAGATTATTTTCCTAGATCATAGAATTCTTGTAGCAGAAGAGAAGACATTAAGCAAGAAGTTACAGTTCTGGTTATAATGGTGAATTGAACATATTCACCTAGAGCAACAACTGACACAAAGAATGCACTTAAGAAATGGCAGCCCAGAAGGAGAAGTGAATGTTACAGGGAAACCTGGCCTAGGCTGGGAGCCAAGGAGGTCTTCCTGAAGAAAGCAATTTTTCCACTGAGATCTGCAGGATAAATGGGAATTAACCAGATGGAAGTCAAATGTGTGGGAGATAACCTAACTTTATGTGTTACTTGAGACTATCTTGCCATGTACAGAAATGACTCACCAGAGCACTGTGGGGCATTTAGCTTGATATATTTTTATTGTGATAAAATACACACAAGATATTTAGCATCTTAATCATATCTAAGTGTACAGTTCAATAGTATTAAATACATTCATATTGTTGTGCAATGGTCACCACCATTCTCTCCAGGACTCTTTATCTTGCAAAATGAAAACTCTATACCTGTTAAGCAATAGCTCTCCATTCTCCCCTTCTCCCAGCCTCTAGCAACCACCATTCTACCCTGTTTCTATGAATTTGACTACTCGGGTACCTCATATAAGTGGAATCATACCATATTTGTCTTTTTGTGACTGGCTTATTTCATTTGGCATGATTCACACATTTCACTTAGCAAGGTTCATCCATGTTGTAGTATGTGTCAGAATTTTCTTCCTTTTTAATGCTGAGTAACACTCCATTGTATGTATACATCACATTTTGTTCATGTATTCATCTGTCAATGGTCACTTGGGTTGTTTGTACCTCTTGGCTATTGTGAATAATGCTCCTATGAACGTAGGTGTACAAATATCTCTTTGAGACCTTGCTTTCAATTCTTTAGGGTATGTGCTTGGAAGTGGAATTACTGGATCATATGGTCACTCTATTTTTAATTTTTTGAGGAACCACCATACTGTTTTCCACAGTAGCTACAACATTTTACATTCCCATCACCAACAAAACAAAAAGGTTCCAATTAACGTGACATATTTTTGTGTGTGTGACTATGGAAGTGTTTTTCATTTAATAGTCATAGACCTTGTATAGAATTATTATGTATCATCAAGATACACACTACAGAAAAGGCAAAGGCTTGTACAAAAATGTTTTTAAATAAATCACAATTTGTCTTCAGTTTCCCATTTGTACTATTAGAAGCCACAAACAGGCCTGTTCTAATTTTGTTTCACAGTGTTTATTGTGTAAATGTGTGTTTTACAATGGCCCATGTACAAAAACCACTTAGACTCTGAGCATCATCCTTGAGAGCTAACTATGATGTTGGCTGACTCTTGTCTTGAAGGCTGCTGCCATTCAGGAAGTATTTCCCAAGTCCCCATGTTTCCTGGCTGGGGTCCTCACATCAGGACTTAACTGGGCATGTCAGGGTCTCAACACTCCATCCACTGCCACAGACTTTCTCTGTAGGGCCCTTAATAACATGGGTCAGTACCAAATGCACAAAAATGTGTTCTCACGGCCGAGAGGGTAGGTAGCTTTTTTCTTTTAGCCAATGGCTTGTTAGGAGGTGCTATGGTCTGAATGTTTGTATCCTTCCAAAATTCATGGATTAAAACCTAACCCCTAAGGTGATGGTATTAAAAAGTAGGGCCTTTGAGGATAATTTGATCATCAGGGCAAACCCTTCATGGTTGGATTAGTGCCCTTATTAAAGAGGCCTGGAGGAGCCTGTCAGTTCCTCTTTGCTCTTCTACCATGTGAGGACGCAGCAAGAAGGTGCCATCTGTGAAGGAGAGAGCCCTCGCCAGGAAACAAATCTGCCAGCACCTTGATCTTGGACTTCCCAACCTACAGAACTCTAAGCAATAAATTTCTGTTTATAATAATTTATAAATTGCCCAGTCCAAAGTATTTTGTTGTACCAGCCCAAACAGACCAAGGCAGGAGGCCAGGGAAATGTCTGTGCCTGGGTATCCAATGGAGACCAGCTACGGTGCTTTCAGGGGACTCCTCCAAAGCCATGCCTGGCTATGTCCAGTTTTCCTAATTGGGAAATGAGTCGCCCAAGGTCAGACCCTGACACAGCATTATCTCAGCTCACATTTTAAAATAAAGATTTCCTCTGTTCTAGGTACAAGAGAATAACTGTTCAATGTGCAGTATACTCAGAATAGTAATTAACTTGATGAGAGGACCAAGGGAAACTCAAAAAAAAAAAAAAAAAAAGAGACCACCCCAACGCTGCTTTTAAATTTGGCTCTAAGAAACTCTGCTGACTAAGACTAGTGGAGTGATTCTCTCTAAAGTATTCCATAAGAGGCAAGATTTGGTAACAGTCGTACAAAATACAGTGTCCTGAGTTAAATAGAGTCCCATAAATTCATTAAACAGGATTCTTAAATGGAACAAAGTCAGTCATTGTGCTGTGGTGAAGAGGAGAGTAGAAGGTAAAGGGAAAAGACAGGGAGAGAGGGGGATGGAGAGAAAGATTGAACTGTCTTTACTGCAGTTACTTGACATTTTTACTTGCAGTTTCTGAGGCAGTAGAAAGAAGTGGTTAAGAGTATGGGTATTGTGAAAATCAGAGTTTTTTTTCTGTTTACTATGTGCTGGAACATTTTAAGACTTTTGCTATAAACATCAGATTGTCCTTCAAAATGTGTTACAAATTAATTTCACCAACACAATGCCAGAGTGTGGCTTTTTCATGTCTTCATTGCCACACACACACACACAGCACTGTCTCGCTCGCTCTCTCTCTCCTTCCCTCCCTCCCTCTCCCTCTCCCTTTGTATCTCTGTCTCTTTCTTTCTCACTCTCTCACAAATGCACATACACAACACACACACACACACACACACACACACATAATATCTCCTGGCCATTTTATCTGAATTTCTTTGAGTAGTGAGGTTGAACATGTTTTCATGTTTATTGCTAATTTTCTTTATATTATGAAGTGACTATTTTTTTTCTTTGCCCATTTTCCTTCTGGGATATTCTATTTTCCTTGACTAACAGGTCAGAGCCTTTTTCAAATTGTTTCCTGGAGTTGGTTATTCACCCCTTAGTTTTTTATTTGGTATTTTTCATAGAGAGAAACTTTTTAAATGTTTAAGTGGACAAATCTACATTTGTTTTCCTTTGTGGTTCCTTAATTAGTATTATGTTTAGAAAGTCTTGCTTGAATAAAAATTACATAAATGTTGACCCCTATCGTATTCTAGTATGTCAAATGGTTTTATATTTCACATTTAAATAATTCTACCAGAATATTTTCATGTAAATTGGAGAGTACCGATGGAATACTCCAATGTTTAGGTGGTGCTCCAGGCTCTCCCAAGCTCGAGGAATAACTTTAGTGTGATTAAGCTATGTGGTCAGGCCTAATGTGGTGGAAGTCATCTGTAATCCCAGCTACTTGGCAGGCTGAGATAGGAGAGTCGCTTGAACCAAGGAGGTGGAGGTTGCAGTAAGCCAATGCACTCCAGCCTGGGTAACAGAGTGAGACTGTCTCAAAAATAAATAAATAAATAAATAATTAAACAAACAAATAAACAAACAAAGAAACAACATGGTCTTGGGACTTGCTCAGATGTCCCTGGAGACCCCCAAAATAATGCATCCTCCTGTTAGCTCAAATCCCTCCCTCTTCCCACACTCCTGGCATCCCTGGGATTCCTTCCCTGATCCAGTTCCCCTCTGCTTCTGCAGAACTCAGGCACAGGAGCAAAACAAATGGGAGTTAATTTCAAACTTCACCCCTCTACACATGCACATGGCGTCTACTGTATCTGCTTTCTTAGTGCTTTATCTTTTTACTCATCCTATTCATGTCTGTCTCTTTTCTCTGCATTCTAGCAGAATTTCTCAAACTTACCTTCTGATTCCCAAATTTGATTTCCATAATATTCAATCTACTCGTCGTTGCTTCTGTTGCTTTTCCAGATTTTTTTTCTAAAAGCAATATATGTATGAAAAAATCTCCCCTTTCTGTGACTTCATTGTCTTCTAGAATCTTGGAAAGAGCATGCATTAGAGGATATCAAAATGTTCCCCTTTTTCACAGGGGGAGTTCATATAACTGTGTTATCTCAGGTTTGTCATTTCGTATTGAACTCCTAAAATGGTTTCAATGGTTGATTATCTTTTCTCTGATTCTCCATCTTTTTGTAGGAAAAATCTACACTTTTTCAGAATTAGTAGATGAGATGGTTTTCTCAATGATACATAAATATGATTTTGTACAAGACCCATGGACAAGGGCACTGGCACAGTCACACACACACAGATGTGTGAGTCACACTTCACATCTTCTGGGCACAGACCTCTGGATAATAGAAAAGTTTAGATTTGCTTTAGTTTCTCTTTGCCCCATGTTTTGACACTTGCTGCAAATTGCATTTGCTACTTGTTTCTGGGCCAGACTGATCTCTGATTCTCTTGCTCACAATGAAATGGAAATTTCCTGGCATTGATAGTCTGATACTGGTTAGCGGATTCCATCCACACGTTTTTCCTGATAAATTGCAACGCCCAAACAATACCTCTGTACCACTTGCATTTCTTTCAGCTTCTGCTTGGGAAATGTCAAGCCTTTGAACAGGGCTAGTGCCCTCAGCTGCTGTTCCTATTAGAAGCAGAGAAATAAAACAGTGTGCCCATGGCCTAGAGTTAAAATTTATGAATTTGGGGGTCATTCCGTTCCAGCAACTGAAGGTTAAGGAAACAGACATTGTAACTTGATAAAGAAATTTATTCACAGCCTTGCTGGGGTTTAATGTCAGTAGAGTTTACTGAATAAGAACAGGCCTGAAACTAAGACATAAACTTCTCCCTAAGTAGGTTTGGGATGGGTATTTTAACCATGAGCCAGAAAGGTCCCTAAGAAAAGAACTTCAAAGCAATGAAATTACATAGTATTAATCCTTCTTCAGTAGAAAAAGAGGATCATATACTCATTCAGGAGCCATGGTAAACATGTGTTAATACTCTCTATTCAAGAAAAAAGAAAAAATGGTTCCACAAATATTTAAACTAAATTAGTCCTGGGCATCCATTCAAGTCTTTCTGCATCCTATCATCCTGAGTGACTATATCTCCTTCTGAAACTATTTTGATTATCTCTTAATGTCTTTAGTCTGTCTCCCCCAACTAGAATGTAAATTCAATGAAGGCAAGAGATTGTGCCTTTGTTGTCCTCTAACTGGAAGCCCAACACCTAGAACTGTCCCTGGCACATAATAGATGGTCAATTAACAACTACTAACTGAGTTCATGGTGGATGGTTGGATGATGGATGCATCCATTAATGGAAACTGGTAAGAAATTTCTCGAGCCATAGTTTTCCTTTGTGTGGCCTCTAGCCAAGACAAAATAAAAGTTAGGGGGGAATAATGGTTGGCTGTGTGGCCCCACAATGGTGGTAAATTTTGTAATGATCCAAGAATACCCAGGTAAGAGCATTTTTTACCGTTGCTATCAGAAGATCATCATTCATTAGTCTTAAATGGGTCATTACTTCACCAACTACATTTGCCTTGTTGAATTTTAAAAATTACCCAGTGCACCATTTTCTTTAACTGATCGTTAATTCAAGTCTCTGCATCCTTTACACAGCAGCTCTCACTGGCAGAAGACATACTTCTTTAACCAAATTAACCAGGGTTTCGCACCAAATGTCGGAATGACCTATCCTTTTCCTTGGATGGTAGTAGTCAGATATTGTACAACTGTTCTTTAGAACAAAGCCAGCACAGGAACAAGGTTTCAAGAGCCACTCACGCATACTGGCATTTGAGGTAGAGGTATCATCCCCAGGCTCATTTGTCTTAAACATGTTTTTCTCATCCAAAGAGAGCAGCCTTTGGTTTGGACCCTGCAAAATCAGAGGCCATGTGGTAGGGATGCAGTGGCCTGTGTCGAGCTTTGAATACCACCTGTCATGTCAAGAGCAGCTGGTCCCTACGACCACCCTGGAAAAGGAAGTCTCTACAACTTCCTCATTGTAAATGACTGTGGATCACAAGTTATATTTCCCAAATCCCCAGACAATATTTCTCCATGCCCTTGTTTTAGGTCATAGATACATCTTCCTTTTGTGGCAGGCCGGGTCTCACTATCAGCTGAACAGGCAGACCTCCATGACAACTGTTTGAGCACCGAATGAGTGGTGAAGTTAAATATTAAAAGCTGATAGAGCCTGTGTCCTTATACAAAGGCTGTAATGTAACAAAAGCCTACCAAGTTTTGCCCAGGCTTTTCCTGGGCCTTGAAGCATGACAAGATAACAAAGGAATTCTTAACAGGACCCATTTAGGATTAAACGAGTTTAACAGGGGTCTGATGGAATTCCCCAGACATCCACAACCAAGTTTTATTGGGGTCTAAAGGAACTCCCCAAACCTCCATGATTTAGTAGGAGACAAGATAAGAGTAGTCACCCTAGCACTTGGACACATCTAGACTGAGTCAACTTACTGAGGCTCCAGAGTACGGTCTTCAGGACTCAGACTTGAGAGATTAGAACATGTTAATCACTGACGTCTTTAGATGAATGTACACTTATACATAGACATATCGCTCAGAAGGCCTATAAGCTCTAGAAAACATTGTAATTTTGAGTAGGTCTGGTGATATTTTCCCGACCTTCTCCCTGTACCGGGTCACAGAAGTAAATTCTCTTCTTTCCCAGTTCGTCTGCATCTTGTTACTGAATGGCGAGAATAAGCAGCACCACCCTCAGTGTGGTCCTGGAACACTGCTGCCTCCCCCACCCCTCTTTCCCGCTCAGCCACCCACCCCACACCTCTTTCCCGCTCGGTCACCACCCCACCCCTCCTCCCCGCTCGGCCACCCACCCCACATTTCTTCCCCATTCAGCCTCCCATGGTCAAAGGGTTTTTATCATTTCAGTAGCATTTTTGGCTAACTCTAATCAGTAAATCAGCATCAAATAATTCCCTCAAATTTTGTTTCTAAAAAAAACCCAAATACTTATTGTTTTAAGTGCATACATCTGATTTCTGTTTTCCAATTTGACAAGGATGGTGACCATTTTGACCTCCTCAGTAGTCAGCCCCCAGGTCCCTTTCTGGTGGCTTCATCAGGTCCTTACGGGTTGGGTCATGACCTAACCTCACCCTCCCCGAGCTGGGGACAGGTTGGGAGGGAGCCTGGGGCTGTGGGAATTTCTGAATCTTACAGTTCTAGCCTGGAATTTAAAGTACCATTTGAAGGGTTGACTGTAATTACTGTTAGAAGTATGACAGCTAAGGTAGGAGGAATTGTCTTGTAATTCAGATTTTTCAGTATAAACTAAAGAGTTTTGGTGTTTTGTTTTGTTTTGTTTTGTTTTATAGGTGGAGTCTTGCTCTGTTGCCCAGGCTGGAGTGCAATGGCCTGATCTTGGCTCACTGTAACCTTCACCTCCTGGGTTCAAGCCATTCTCCTGCCTCAGCCTCCCAGGTAGCTGGGATTGCAGGCATGTGCCACCACGCCCAGCTAATTTTTGTATTTTTAGTAGAGACGTGGTTTCATCATGTTGGTCAGGCTGCTCTCGAACTCCTGACCTCAGGTGATCCACACGTATTTAGGCATCTTTGTCTTTTGCTGCTACCCTAGACATCTCCAAGAGTCCTTGCTCTTTGGCAAAAACATTTCCCTGACCTTCTTGAACTTTGCATTTTTCTTGTCTTTAGGACCAGCCACAGTGGCCCCGTATCAGAGGCAGCCTCCCAAAGTCCTGGGATTACAGGTGTAAGCCTCCGTGCCCAGCCTAAACTAAAACGTTTTAAGATACCATTTTAATTTTTTTTTAATGTTTGAAAGTGATGAACGGTTCTGTGGCTGTTTCTGCCCAAGACAAAACTCCGTGGCTTGTTGACCAGTAGCTGAATCTGAACCTTGAGAGGGAATGCCTCGGGGCCTCCAGCCTCTAGCTGCCAGCCTCTGACCCTGCGGGTCATTTATTCCGACTGGGGCAAAGCAGGTCTACATTCTCAATTCCAAATGTATCATCTTCAATTTGGATTGAGCCTCTGAAAGATTTGACCTTAGTTTATAAGTCACTACAGTACTGGATGGCCAAAATATTGTAACATAAAATGATCAAACCATAGACGTCATACATTTTAAGCATGTTTTAATTATTTTCTCTCTATATCTGCTTCTTATTTGTGATTATTAACTTTGGTGTTTATCTAACCTGGAGTGGAGGGCTCACATCAGTTTTGTTGAACTAATTGAACATCTTGTAAACTTTATTGGAAACTCATGTGCTTTTTCTTTGGCGTGCTTGCTATTTGTTCCATCTGAGTATTATCGTGGACTTGTTTATAGGCTCAACTTGTTCTGCTTGACTTTAACCACTGTCATCAGGATGTTGAAATTGTCTCTGCTTGGCATTGAGCACCATCCATATTTAGGCATCTTTGTCTTTTGCCACTACCCTAGACATCTCCAAGAGTCCTTGTTCTTTGGCAAAAACATTTCCCTGACCTTTTTGAACTTTGCATTTTTCTTGTCTTTAGGACCAGCCCCAGCGGCCCCGTATCAGAGGCAGCCCCAGCCACTGAGGGGACCAGGGAAGACTTCAAAGTCATAGCACATGTGGAGTTTCCCATTAGACTGATTTTACTAAGTCCTTGGGTATAATGTTTTCGTGTGAAAATAAATTTCCCCGGTGAACTATCAACTTTTCTTCTCTACTATTTCATTCTCTTACATAAAAGATCGTTTCGGTTAACTTTGTTGTACCATGCTTTATTTCCTCCCACCAAACCACATCTCTACAGCATAATATTATCCAAAGCTTTATAAATCTTCATTTTTCTTTCTTAATAAAAAAGAGGAGAGCAGGCAAGGCAGAGTGGCTCATGTCTGTAATCCCAGAACTTTGGGAAGTCAAGGTGGGAGGATGGCTTGAGGCCTGGAGTTTGAGACCAGCCTGCACAACACAGAGAGACTCTGTCTCTACCAAAAAAAAAAAAAAAGGGTTGAGTAAAACTGTTCAGACATGGTGGTGCATGCCTATAGTCCTAGCTCCTAGGATGCTGAGATGAGGGGATCACTTGAGCTCAGGTATCTGAGGCTGTGGTGAGCTGTGACTGCACCACTGTACTCCAGCCTGGGTGAAAGACATGGTGAGACTTTATCTCTAAAAATAAAAATTTTTTAAAAAGGATATCATCCAGCAATTTAAAAATACTTAAGCAAGACAGAGGCCGAGAGCAAGTTCGAGGGTGCAGGGATGCCACTGTGGCCAGCTACTGACATGTATGGGAATAGGACAGCAATTTTAAAGACAAAAATACGTTTCTATTAGAACATTACTTAAACTGTGTATATGTTTAGAACACACATCAGAAAATGAGACGGTAAATAAATAGAAGCTGGTATAATTCTTCCAGTAGTTTTTCCTCCTTGGATGTAAGGTGGAAAATCCCTCCCCATTTTATAAATATGAGAACTAGAACATAATCACCCTGCTCCTCATCCCCTCCAGAACAAAGACAGGACCCAAGACCATCTTGCAAATTACATACGGCAGAAGGAAGCCTCCAGCTGCCCAGTACGTTGTAGTCACTAAATTGCTGAATAGAGTGGGATTTCCTTCTAAGTGCCTATCATATTTTCTGCTAGATTTTAAGTCAGAATGAGCCAGAGAGCACAGGGTTTTGCCCAAATAGCAGTGAAATGATGATCATTGGCTGACTTATATCCCACACTATCATTTGTTTTCAGCAGTTTCCCAGGTCTTTATTATGAAGTCTCTATTCTTTCCTCTGACTTGGATTTTCCTTTGAACGCCATCTTTTCTCATTCCAGACTGCTCATCCATTCTCCTCTCTTCAGTATCCATCAAATGCTGATGTTTCTCCCTCTCCAGACATGAGCTCAAGCCCCAAAGCCATCTTCCAACACCCATGGGACATCTTTGCTCAAACTCAACAAGTCCTGGACAAGGTTCGTCATTTCTTCCTTCTCAGTTTTTGCCAACTGGAACTGCTGAACTCTGCTCTCTTATTTGTATCCACAAGGACTAATCCTGTCCAAAGATTTAATAATATATCATTTCCTTATTTTGCTTTGGTCTGTTTTCCCCCCACTAGAAAGTAACTTCTCTGAGGGTGGACGTTTTTTGGTTTTGCTTTTGTTTTTAATTTACTGTTGAATCCTCATTGTCTAAGACAGTGCCTGGCACATAACAGGTACTCAATGAGTGTTTTCTAAATAAAGGCGTAAATGAATACATGGGTGGGAGGAGTTTAATACTTGGGTTTGAGGAGAGAGGTAAAGTTTGACAGCTCCATTAGTGAGGCTGAGATGAACCCCAGGGACACTGGGGGGCCACAGCCACAAGCAAAAGACAGCCTCCTCTCTATGTCCTGAACTGGAAGGGAGTCTATCTGGGAGCCCATAAACCGGACAATCATCTCAATAGCTGTGGTGCAGGCCCAACAAATAGATGGTTAAACAAGCCAGTGTCTCTGATGACTAAATCAGGGTGAAATTACAAATATTTTCAAGACATTTAGCTAAAAGTACAAATTAAGAGTGATGAAAATGAGGTCACAAAAGCTTTGCCTCCCATGGGTAAACTATCCAGTGTTTAAAGAGCTCTTTGTCACGAAGAACAATTGTGAATGTTATTAATAATGCTCATGTATGGGACTATGAGCTGATAAAACCTGAACGTTCTTGAAACAGTTAGAGAGGTCTGGACCTCTGAGCTGGACAATAAGTGGTAGGGGTTTGTTTTATGAGCAGCCAGTGTTTAGGGCTAGAAAGAAAATGCCCACTGTGCTTGGAGAAGAAAGAAAGCGGTTGGGAAATGAAGGGTGTGCTGATATATTGCAGGCCACCTATATTGCAGTCTTGAGTCTTCCACTCAAGACTGAGTGGAAATCCTAGTCACAGTCAGAGGCTCTCTGGAGGGATAGATGAAAACTGAAAGAATCTCTCTTAAACTAGGGTAACTGAATGCCCAAGCATGATGCTCTGAATAGTTCAGCCTTTTTGACCAGGGCTAGCCTGAAACAATGTTAGAATCTACTATGATGAGGATGGAACATGGGGTCATGGATTACTCACATCTCCTCTCAGCTCCTAGGGTCCCCATTTTACCCTGCTAGGACTAGCAAAGAATCCGTCTAGTGTCACCAGCCAGGGTCTGTGTGAGAGCCACAGAAACAGGCAGTACATTTTTGGGGGTCCATTGGGCTGTTGTGATCTCTTTTGTGCACCAAGGCCATCTAGTCCCCCTGAGATTTATTTTGTCAGCCACCCCACCCCAAGGGGACGCAGCACTGGAGACGGTATGGGTCCCCTCCTCTGTACACTTCTCAAGTGTTGGAAGGTAAAAACATTGTCTCTTGCATTTGAGGACTAAGAATAGTGCCTATTTTGAGAGTTATTTAATTGAGTCATAGCAAAATGTTTCAGTGATATGTTTAGGAAATGTATCTATTAAGAGATTTCAAATACAGCCCTGCAAGTTTGAGGTCATTTTGTTGTATGCAATATAAAATGTAATATATATAAATAAATGTCCTAAATACATTTATACATAATAAATGTATAAAATTTATAAAATACATTTATACATAATAAATGTATAAAATTTATAAAATACATTTATACATAATAAATGTATTTATAAAATATACTTTTATATTTATATTTTATATATTTTACTTTTATATTCTATATTTTATAAATACATATATAAATATAAGTGGGACCACGTGGGAAGAAAGACACCCTGGAAAGGCTGGTGTGGGCACAGGCTGCCCAAGGAGGCACTTATATAAATATAAGTGTATTTATAAAATATAGAATATAAAAGTAAATGTATTTATGTATATAAAATTATATAAAAATGAATTTATAAAATACACTTATATTTATATTTTATATATTTTACTTTTATATTTTATATTTTATAAATACACTTATACATCATAAATGTATTTTATAAATACACTTATATATCATAAATGTATTTTATAAATACACTTATACATAATAAATGTATTTTATAATACACTTATACATAATAAATGTATTTCTAAAAACATTTATACATAGTAAATTTATTATGTATGAAATACGTTTATACATAATAAATTTATTATGTATAAATGTATTTCATACATAATAAATTTACTATGTATAAATGTTTTTAGAAATACATTTATTATGTATAAGTGTATTATGTATAAATGTATTTTATAAATTTTATACATTTATTATGTATAAATGTATTTAGGACATTTATTTATATATATTACATTTTATATTGCAT
>NW_012114488.1:16166255-16252758 GCF_000951035.1 Colobus angolensis palliatus
CATACATATATGTATATATATAAAATACATTTATATATAATAAATTTATGATTTATAAAATACGTTTATACATAATAAATTTATGATTTATAAAATGTTTATTCGTAATTTATGATTTATAAAATATGTTTACACATAATAAATGTATTACACAAATAAATACATAAATGTATTTATGTGTTTTATGTAATAAATACATATGTATTTATGTGTTTTATGCATTAAATGTATTTACATATTTTATGTAATAAATGTATTTATGTATTTTAGGTAATAAATACATAAATAAATACATTATAAATGCATTTATAAAATACATTTATAAATACATTAAAAATATATTTATAAAAATAAAATGTAATACATATTTTGTTCTATATATACAGAAATAGAACAAAATGAATATGTAAGATGAGGCAAACAGGATTTGGTTCAGCAAGAAAAATATGTTTTGCACACAGAGTCTACAGCTTTGACATTTACAAAAACAAAAAAGAGGAAGGCACAAGAGGATGTGCAAGAGGATGACCAAGCACGGGGGAGTCTGGGAACCCACAGAACAGCGCCTTACCTGCTCTCTGTCTCTGTGGTGGGCCAAGCGCCATAAGCACCCAAGACACACAGGAATCCAAGCTGATCCGCCCATCCTGCTGGGCTGCAGGCAGGAGGGTCTGGGCCAGGCGGTGCAGAAGGCCTGGGTGGCTAGCCAGGGGACAGCCCACTGCCCTAACCATTCCCAAGGAGAGTCAGACCACTAAGGGGGGTGTGACAAACGGGATGAGGCAGGAGAACCAACTAACAATGCCATCATTGACATTCCCATGAAGGGGACCACACTCTAGGAACAGAAAGAAGAAATGGTTCAGTCAATGATGGCACTCAATACGTTGCTACGCAGTTGCTCAAACCAGTCAGATCCCTGTGTGCTGAAGTGGAAAGAAATTAACTTGAAAAAGCAAGCTGCAGACCAATACAGGTGGCACAACCCCATGAATTCTAAGGCTACAAAAGTTAATTGTGCAAGGAACATGACCTTGTAATTGTATGACTTCGTTCTCACCTCAGGCCCTTACTCTAGCAGGCAGTGGAAAACGTAATCTTCTCAATTCAAAGTAAGCTCAGTGACATCAGGGTTTTTCTCCCCTCCATAAATTCATGTAAATTTCATGAATTGCAGGTTGTTGCCCTCCCCTGGTGTCCCCAGAGCAGGGCACATAGGTCCCGGGAGGCTTGCTTCATGCCATGGCTCTTCAGGTGGTGTCCCTCCTTGGGCAGCCTGTGCCCACACCAGCCTTTCCAGGGTGTCTTTCTTCCCACGTGGTCCCAGCTATACAGTCCGTGTCCTAGCTGTGGGTGGAACCTTCATCCCAGCTGTATTCATTCATTCTCACACTGCTAATAAAGACACATCCGAGACTGGGTAATTACAAAGGAAAGAGGTTTAATAGGCTCACAGTTCCACATGGCTGCAGAGTCCTCATGATCATGGCAAAAGAGCAAGGAGGAGCAAGGCACATCTTACATGGTGGCAGGCAAGAGAGAACTTGTGCAGGGGAATTCCTCTTTATAAAACCATCAGATCTTGTGAGACTTATTCACTATCACGAGAATAGCACAGGAAAGACCCGCCCCCATGATTCAATTACCTCCAGTTGGATTCCTCCCATGACACGTGGAAATTATGGGAGCTACAATTCAAGATGAGATTTGGGTGGGGACACAGCCAAACCCTATCACCAGCCATGACAAGCCCTAAGTCATATCATGCTGCTTCCCCTACCCCCACGACACAAGGAATCTCTGAGCTGCCTCAGGTCCACCTGCTCAGGGACCCCAGGTGGGCAGGGTCATGGCCACCTACAGCAACCAGGCAGGTCCCTACTCAGACCCTCAAGGTCATCCACCCCTCCAACCAGAGCAGACGCACTCAGCCACCTCCCATCTCCTCTCACCTACTTCCACAGTAAAGCAACCCAACTCTAGGAAAGGCCCGAAGCCACCCACTTCTCCAGATATTCTGACCATGAGGTCCAGTTGACAGGCTGCGGGCAGTGTCCAGAAGTGCCCTTAAAGGGAGGATCTGTGTTCCTTGTGGGACCCCATCTCCTGCATGTAATGGGGAGCCCAGCAGCCAGCGTGGACCTCGGGGAGGAAGCGCTGTCCACAGAATGAGATGGCAGGCACCTGGGCCTGTCTCTGCCACATCCCACACAAGCGCTGCACTCTGTCCTTCAAGCTTCTTGAACATGAGAAAGAAATTTTATCTTGTTTAAGCCCCTGATATTTTGGAGATTTTGGCTATTCACAGGCGAATTTCACTCAGACTAACACACCCCTCAGGAGCCAGCTTTCCCGACCCCGACAACTCTACCTCCTCCATCAACAGGGAGACCCATGCTGGTGTCCTGAGGCTCTGCCGTAGCTGGCCTGCCGCCCCATGCAGGGGGTCTGCAGCCTTTGTCTTCTGGTTCCCCTTCGGCCACTCAGCTGGCAATGGTCGCCAGAATAGGGGTTGAAAGGAAGAGTGTGGGGGAAACACACATTCTTGGTGCTTCAGAAGGTCATCCTGCCTGATATTTTTGTACATGGCTTGTAAGAAAGGTAAGAAGCCAGGTGTGCTCATTTCTGCTTACCAATATCGTTTCACAAAACCCCTGACTGGGAGGCCATGCAGCTCCCTGGAAAGGTGCTTTGAAGATAAAGCAAGATGGAGCACATGGAGCCCGAGAGGCCCCCATGCTTCTTGCCTGAGTCACGTCTTTCCTCGAAAGCTGAATGACTTGGCCACATGCAATGGCTTATGCCTGTAATCCCAGAGCTTTGGGAGGCCAAGACAGGCAGATCACTAGAGTCCAGGAGTTGAGACCAACTTCGGCAACAGGGCAAGAGACCCCCATCTCTACTAAAAATACAAAAAATTAGCCTAGCATGGTGGCGCATGCCTGTAGTCCCAGATACTAGGGGGGCTGAAGTGGGGGAATCACTTAAGGCAGGGAGGCAGAGGCTGCAGTGGGCCCTGACCATGCCACTGCACTCCAGGTTGCAGGGCAGAATGAGAGTCTGTCTCAAAATTAAAAAAAAAAAAAAAAAAAAAAGAGTATTGAATGCCTCAAGCCTTGCTTTTTCCCACACGGAAGATAACATCTGACAGGGTTAGTGATTGTGCCACCGTACTCTATAACCAGATGTGCTCCTGCTCCCACACCTTGATGTGATTGATTCTGCTTTCATGTAACTTACAAACAAGCTCGATGTGATTTTGCACTGAACCTCCATGACCCGCATATAAATTCTGAGCCAAAATGGTGTTCTGGAGCAGTCTGACAGGAACTCTCTGAAAGACTTCTCCTGGGCTGTAGTCCTCAGTAAGACCTCTGAAAAAAGCGAACTTTAAAAGCTTGATGTTTTTCCCTTAGTCAGCAAGCTCCATCTGTAGAGGAAGGGTGGAAACTCACCGCCTGTCAACGCTGACTCCCTGGGGTAGGGGAGACGGGGCGGTGGCCGACCTTCAGTTTTCTTCCATGGAATTCTTCTAAGTGGTGGGATTTAAAGTGAATTTTACTTTTTTTTTTTTCCTGTTTCTTGGTATTTTAAAATTTTTAAACGAAATCACAAGTGAGGCATCAGGTAAACTGCAATTTAGCAATAATCGAGGCAAACTCACTGTAGCCCTAGTTGCAGATAGGTGCTTGGTTATTGCAGTTCTAAAGACAATGTGCTTCTCACACCATCAAGGAGCAGCCACCCTGAGAACTTCCTGCTGAGACCAGCCAGGAAATGCTCTTCAGTCTTGTATCCAAAAGAGTGATTCTCAACTACTCTGGCTTCCAACCGGGTCACCCTGAATGCTGCAGGCTTAGCCAATGAAGCTCCTGAAGTTCCTGACAATGGGGGAGACTGTTTTGGGATGTCCACCGCTTTGCCACTGATAGGAATGATTCCAGAGGAACCTGATCCTCAATCTGGGACTGTTTGTGGGAGTTTGGTTTGCCAGGAACTTGAGTGACATTGACCCCATGACACCTCAGTCAGGGGTGTAGCCAAGTAGACAAATGGACTCCCGCACTATACCTGAACCTTCCAGAAACGGAGCCTGCAATCGGGGACCACGCAAGCTATGCTCTGGGGGGTGTTTTTTGCTCTTGTCCTGAGGAATAACAGTGGTGTTTTAACAAATATTTGAAATAGTCTGGGGACGGTGGTGCACGCCTGTAATCCCAGCACTTTGCTAGGCTGAGGCGGGTGGATCACCTGAGGTCAGGAGTTATAGACCAACCTGGCCAACATGGTGAAACCCCATCTCTACTAAAAAATACAGAAATGAGCTGGACATGGTGGCACACCTGTAATCCCAGCTACTCAGGAGGCTGAGGCAGGAGAATTGCCTGAACCAGGGAGGCAGAGGTTGCAGTGAACAGAGATCACATCATTGCACTCCAGCCTGGGTGACAAGAGTGAAACTCCGTCTCAAAAAAAGGAAAAAAAGAAAAAGAAAAAGAAAACTGAAATAAAGACTGCACACAAAGGAAAAATAAAAAGAATGATTCTCTACAAAAAGAATGAATTTTTTTTTTTTCTTTTTGGTTTTGGGAGGTTTTTCTTCGTAATACATAAGGATGCTATTGCCCAGATGTCAGTTGGAAATGCAGTATCCTGCTTTAAAACTTGGATTTTGGAGCGAGATGACCGGTTCTTCCACTTACTACCTGGTGATGTTGGGCAAACCACTTAGCCTCCTAATGCCTCAGTTTCCTTTTCTTTACAATTAGATAATATTACCCAGTATAATAGAGGTGTTATGAGAATTTAACAAGATAATATAGAAAAGTGCTTAGGACAGTACCTAGTACATAGCAAGCTCTGAATACATCTGAGCTATTGTTATTTTTAGAGTCACAAATTTGCCATTCCTCGAAACTCCCAGACAACCAGAATCTCGTGTTTATTTTAACCGAATGATGAGATTGGTCAGAGAAAGCAGCACGTACTCTACGAGAGGTTTGAAATTAATCCAATACCCTCATAAACCAGACCATGTGTGGATATAGCTGTGTATGTAGCTGTGTATGTGAATGTCGAGATGTGTATGTAGTTTCCATGTATATATCCTTTTTACAAATGGCATAAAAAGATGAAATGCTCTACTCAGACAGGAACCCTGAAGAGGATAAATGCCACCGTCCAGCTGAACAGCAGAATCAGCAAGTGAGCACAGGATGCCAAGAGTGTCACCGCTCTGGGATGGGATCTTCGAACTCTGCCCAGGGCACACTTAGGTTTCCCTCTGTCCTGCTCAGCAGCATGGGGCCAGGGACAAATGCTCAATTAGTAATGCCAGGAAGCTCATCCCAAAGAGGACGCAGCCTCTAAAGCCAGCTCCCTCCAACCTCCCTCCTTCCTGCTTAATTTGCAAACTGATACTTGCTCCTCCTGTTATCTGACCCAGAAGATGGAAATTCAAGGTCCCATTGTGTGCTAGTCAGCACAAGTCATTTGGCATCTCTGAACTTAGCTTCCTCAACTTCCCAATGTGGCGATGACTGAGTCTTTATCAACGTGTCTCATAAATGACCTTTTATAAGGGATCTCTTAAATTAAGTCAAATAGATCTCTAATTTGCCTGCTCTGTTGATGTCTCAAAACATCAGACATTCACCTGCCACCTGCTGGGCAGAGGTGCAGGTGGGATGGACAATAGGACATGTTGCCCTTAGCAACCAGGTACAGGGAGTAAGCGCCAAGGGACAGTCAATCTGTCCTCAGCTGGAGATTGTTAAATCCACCATAAGCTGCTGATATGAGACCACATGGCTAGGAGGCCACCTGATGCCGCAGCAGACCCCACACTGACTCTGGGGCTCTGCCAGGAGAAGCCTGCAGTTCCTGCAATCCTCACAACCACTGGGAGCGGGGTGCCATAAGGAGGCAGAGTCTCAGACAGAGTCTCAGATGGTCAAGGACCCTGCTCCAGGCCATAAAATCAACAGGTAGTGGAGAAGATTCTGGAACCACATCCAGCTCATGCCAGGGTCCAGTCTCCTTCTGGGACAGAAAGCTGCCTCCCTCCTTCCGGGACAGAAAGCTGTGTCCTCCGCAACAAGGCAGAAAGTGACAGCCTCCTCCCATCGCCATCACTCCTGCTCTGTCAGACACCTGTACCTGGACCGCTAGACCCCCAGCTACCACCTCATCCTGATCTTTCCTGGTCTGCAGCCCCCACACCCATCACTTGCTGACCAAGGTAAAATTTTACTTATTTCATTACAAGATCCACATGAAGACATGTTGGGGCGGGATTGAGGAAGTGACTGCAGGGATCTGCAGATTCCCTCCATCTACGCATAGGGTCAGGCGTGTTGCTCCGATGTTCACAGCACCACCTGAGTGCCCCCCACTGCTATGAGAATTCTTGCATGATTCGTTGCTGTGACTATCTTAGGGCTCTCTTCCCAGCCTAGGAGGACTGGGGCATCCCCTGGCTCATGGTACACGCTTGCTGAACGGCAGGGAACTCCACAACACTGCCCCTGTAGGAAGGGCCCGGGCATTTCACAGCAAGGCCCTGACCAGGGACTTTGTGTGTTTCCTGATGCCCAAGTCACAGCTACCAGCCTTTCTAAGCATCTGAACACCATCTGGCCCCCAACCCACTTATTTCTGCCTTCACACTGCCAGATGCCTTTCACCACACTCCCCGCCCCCGACTTTTATCAAGACAGACGCTGGCTCTGTCACAGCAACAGTGAGGAAGGCGGGAAGGGAAGGGTCCTCAATGTCCCTTCATGATGCATCAGGCAATATGAAATATACTTTGTTTCCACGGCTCCATTTTTAAACCACTCCCTGGAATTACGCTCCCTCCCTCCCTTGGGAGAGCGTGAGCAGACACACCTGCAGGGGTCCTGCCACTCTCCCACATCCACTTCCTGAATGGTCAGACAAACCTTACTGTGACCCGCACCAATGCCGCTGTGTG
Source organism: Colobus angolensis palliatus (assembly GCF_000951035.1). Taxonomy (NCBI): domain Eukaryota; kingdom Metazoa; phylum Chordata; class Mammalia; order Primates; family Cercopithecidae; genus Colobus; species Colobus angolensis. The sequence continues at coordinate 16,173,232 of NW_012114488.1, forward strand.
CTATAAGTACACACTAGCTGTGCCTTATAAGGCTGCAAGAACAGCACACGTGCTCATTTTTTCACACATGTCCACGAGCCATAGGGAAGTTTAGCCAGGGAGTGTCACTGTTTTTCATGGTGACTTTTATTTTGTTTAAGGCCTTCCACAAAAGTTTTGCCAAGAGGATACTTGGAAAGATTAGAGAGGACATTTTTAATACACATTTGAAAAACATCATTCAAAGCCTACAATTTACAAATTTGTGACCAGTAAATGGTGTGATCATTATCATCAGAAAGTATAAGATACAGGGCAAGGGCTTTGCTTCCAACACTGGAATGAAGAGCTAGGTTCACTCCACCATTGAGAATTTTTTTTTTTTTTTTTTGCCAAGGACAAAGATTTGAGTTTCCAGGTAGCAATGTCTATTCTCAAAGAACAACCAAAGTGCTGCTTGGCACCCACTTCCATGATCTTAAGTCCTTGTGGCTATCACTGACCTCAGCTAGATCAGGCCAGAAGTGTCTATAATACAGCCACGTGTATTTCACCGTGCCTCCAATTCCGATTAGAAGCTTTTTCCTGATGTACTCTGAAGACTGGCTATTGTTATCTTTGTGATTTGTCTGACAGATAAAAAAATTTTTAAATAAAGTTTGTTGTGTTCTCCAGGAACAAAATCATGGCATAGGGTTCAGGAAGCACATAACTCATTGTGAAGTGAACTCTCTTTGGTATATTTACCATGATATCTCATGGCTGGCACAGGCATTGACCTTCTAGAATCACCAAGGAGAACCAAAACCAAGAGTGAGATGGAATAAAATATTTCCTGGAACAAGGGGACAGAGACGTCTTCCCTGAAATGGCCATTGTGCGCCTGGTGTTTGAATGAGGAGCATGTTTTATTCTATCATGTGTATGTAAAGGTCACGAGGACATGGTTTGCTGGCAGAGTTTCCGTACTAAAAACCAATACAGTTGCCCCTCAGTATCCGTGGGGATTTGTTCCAGGACCCCCATGGACACCAACATCTGAGAATGTTCAAGTCCTGGATATAAAATGATGTCATTTTTGCACATAACCTACATACATTCTCCCTTATACTTTAAATCATCTCTAGATTAACTATAATGCCTAATATAATATAAATGCTATGTAAGTAGTTGCTATACCATATTATTTAGGGAATAATGACAAAAAAATAAGTCTGTATACATTCAGTGCAGATGCAAATATCTTTTCTGCACAAATATTTTCTTTTCTTTTTCTTTTCTTTTTTTCCTTTTCTTTCTTTTTTCTTTTTCTTTCTTTCTTTTTTTTTCTTGAAAGAGTCTCATTCTGTTGCCCAGGCTGGTGTGCAATGGCATAATCATGGCTCACTGCAGCTTTGAATTTCTGGGCTCAAGTGAGCCTCCCACCTCTTCCTCCCTAATAGCTGGGACTACAGGTGTGGGCCACCATATCCAGCTAACTTTTTTCTCTCTTTTGTAGACACAGGCTCTCACTGTTGCCCACACTGGTTGAAAACTTCTGGGCTCAAGCAACCCTCCTGCCTCAGCCTCCCAAAGTGTTGGAATCACAGGCGTGAGCCACCAACCCCAGCTACCCAAATATTTTCAGTCTGCAGTGGGTTGAATCCACAGATGTGGAACCCACGGATATGGAAGGCTGATCGTACTCTCCAAGCAATCTACATGTTGAAAGGCTTTCACCAATATAGATACCTACAAACGCAAAGGCATTTTCTTTCAGAGAGTGAATCAAACCAATTTTCTTTCTAGAAAATTCTTTCTAGAATACTTATTCTAGGAACCCAGTTACACAGGCTTCTTTTATAACAATATTTAAATTCTACTGATCTTCAAAAGTCTTTAGATAATTAAGTGCCTGATACCAATAGCACCAACAGCTTTCCCTAGAACGAATGCATAGGTGGAAGATAGCCAAGGCTTTGGAGAGCTTAAAAGAAAGAAAACAAAATAAAACAAAGCCCACGCAAACCATTCTTTAGGATTGATATTAATTTGGGGGTAGGCAAGTATGAGGAAGAATACAGAGAAGTGAAGGCGTCTAGGAATTTCTGCAGAAGATAACTCCATCTTCATCCCTTCAACACTCCATCCCCGTAAAGCATCTCTCTCAGGTGCCCAAGGGTTCTGATGTCTGGACCTCAAGGTAAATCGTGTTTTCTTTGGGCTTTGCTTTTCTGTAACAACAAAGTTAAGAGTTGAAGTTAAAATAAATAAATAAGCAATCAGTTTGTTGATGATGAAACTGTTGCAAAGTTGTACAAAGAAATGCATAAGTGTCAAGACAAAGAGAAATTAAGAATGACAAACAACAAAGAAGAAAAGGGCTTAGCAAACTATAGCCTGTGGCCCCAGTTGAGCTTATAGCCTGTTTTTGTACAACCTGTGAACTACAAATGGTTTTTACATTTTAAATAGTTGGAAAAAATGAAAATATTTCAAAACACTTAAAAAATGACATGGAATTCAAATTTCAACATCCATAAACAGCATTTTACTGGAATCCAGACACAACCATTCCTTCATGCATTGTCTATAGCTGCTTCTCCCATGCAGGGGCAAAACTGGGTAGTGGCAAGAGAGACCACAGGACCCCAAAGTCTGAAATATTTACTATCTGGCCCTTTCCAGAAAGAGTCAGACAACCCCTGAAGTAGAAGGTTGATCATGTTGCTGGCTAACTCATTTTGAATCCAGTAACTTTTGGGATACATGTCATTATCTCCTTCATCTGTGGAATGGGTCTGATAACCATAGTCGCTGCCTCCCAATGTTTTGGGAGGATTTGGTGAAATGCACATTTCAGGGAGGCTGACACACACACAGTCAGCACCCCATGAAGCTTAGCTAGAGTTGCAGTCACTTCCATTCCTGACATTCTCCCCTTGCAAGTGGGGAAGAAGGAGTAATCAACATGATCACTCTGGCCATAGACTGTGGCTACTGTTTATGGAATTGGTATAGTGGAGAAGACAGACAATGAAATAAACAATTATTATAATGTGTGAAGAGTATTGTCAAGAACTGAGGATGCTCAGGGGGTTCAGGGCTCTGGGCAGCAGCACCCGCCTCCCCTGGCAGGGTGGGATGATTAGGATGAGGGAGTGAAGGGATTAAACAGAACATCTTAAAAGACTACCAGGCCGGGTGTGGTGGCTCACACCTGTAATCCCAGCACTTTGGGAGGCCGAGTTGGGTGGATCACCTGAGGTCAAGAGTCCAAGACCAGCCTGACCAACATGGAGAAAACCCATCTCTACTAAAAATAATAAATTAGCCAGGCGCAGTGGCACACGCCTGTAATGCCAGCTACTCAGGAGGCTGAGGCAGGAGAATCACGTGAACTTGGGAGGCAGAGGTTGTGGTGAGTCAAGATCATGCCATCGCACTCCAGCCAGGGCAACAAGAGGGAGACTCCAAGTCAAAAAAAAAGACAACCAAGTGGCTGTAAACAAACTAGAATGAAACATCTTTAAATCAGATAACACAACATTTGGGATCAAAAAGAAGGAAATCATCAGCAACTAGAAAATGTATTTACGGTTAAAATAGTGTTTTGCCCTTATCAGTACTGAGAAATCCAGAATTTTTCCAAGTGAGGTGTACAGAGTGCCTATCTGCATGGGCATCACTGGCAGAGATTATTAAAACAGATTCCTGAGTTGCATCATTCACATTCTAAATCAAAAATCAAGAAGGCCAAGGAATTTAGCATTTTAGCATGTTCCCTTTGTGCTTCTTCTGCACACTTAGTTTTGAGGATCACTGGGGAAACAGCACAATTTGCAAGAAGAATGGAGAAAATCTGAGCTCTACTGAACACCTACTATGTGCCAGGCAATGGATTAGTCACTGTCACCTACTTAATCTGATTGGATCTTTAAAGAAACTCTGTAAATTAAGTTTATTGTAACTATTTTTCAGGCATGGAAATTAAATGAAAAAGAAAGCTCCATAGGGTTCGATGACATTCCCAAAGTCACATGGCCTACTGAGTCAGGTGACCTAGGTTCAAACCTAAGTCTGTAGGACTACATAGACTTTTCTCTCTCTATTCACGAGGACACACGCATCCTTGCTGTGGAATCCATAGAACTGAGCCTGTAAAGGATCCTGAGACAGATCATCTCATCAAGCACTGTTCCTTCATTTCTTTTTTACTGCTCTAAGACTAGAATATGAAACTCCAGCAAATCTTGCTCTCTGTCAAAAGAATTTTGTGAAGAAAGTTACTAAAGAATCTGAGACAGTGGCTCAGAGGACAGAAGATTGAATTAAAAATGTTCTCCACTCAGAGTCATTAACTCTTGGGTTGAGCTAGGGATCATGTAACTCTTGGGGTGATCTAGAGATCTTGTAACTCTTGGGATGAGCTAGCGATCTTGGTGCACCACAGCCAACATCACAGACAAATCAATCTCTGCTATGCAGTCGAGAACAGATAACTGTCAACTCATGCTCTTCATTATTTTCTTACATAAAGTCAGTGGCTATCATGGTTTTTTTTCCCTCACAGCAGTTCTGGGAGTAATAAAAAGACACACAAATATCTGTAAAGCTCTCCTAAACTTTTAAGATAGAGGAAATGAGGAATGTGGAGTGATATTAGGCCCCTTTTGGACGGCGGGTCAGACTCATGGGCCTCAGAGTCCTGGGCACCATGGGCTTCACCTCCCAAGGTTCTCGGCGTCCTTCATGGTCTCTGGCAAAGCGACCCCCTTGGTCTCCGGCAGAAGTAGCGTCACTCCCGCGGCAAGCAGGCCCAACACCCCTTCAAAGGAAACAGATTGCAAATGGAGCCGTTAGAGCACAGCCAATGTCGTTTACAGAAATCATCACAGCCAGCCAAAGAGAGGAAGAGACAACACAGATGGACAGAGACTATTTTCTTAAAAGAAAATAAGTTAGGAACATTTATAAAAGAAAATTAAAACAGTAGGATAACTGGGGAAATGTCAGAGTAAGTAAAAGAAACATTGCCTTCATTTTACTTCGATAGAAGTATAAAGTTCCATAGTAACTGATGTTTAAGTATTTGGGGATCTGTTGATTGGGGTACATATACACATAGAATTAGCTATAGAGCACAGTCTACATGTGGGCAGGGTGGACCCCTCCCATCACTCTTTTCTCCCTCTTTTTCCCCTCGCCTTCTACTTCCCTTTCTCCCTCCTTCTTCCTTTCTCCCTTTCCCTATCTCTTCCTCCACCCCTCTTTTTGTATTCAACTGTGCCCAGGCATGGCAGGTCTGTGCAAACAACCAGGAATTGTTGCCTTCTATCAAGTGGGTAAGCAGGGTCTTGGAAGTTCCCTGGCCTAGGTTTGGAGAGGTAAGTAGGAATCCCCTCTCGCTTCTCTCATCCAACTGTATCAGGAAGAAAGCTGATACAGAACTTTAATTCCCACTCATCTCCTTGTGAGTGTTCTCAATTGTTAAGATCTAGATTCAGAAGACAGGTGATAATTCAGCATCTTCAAGACTCTAGCAATTACATGTTAAATGTGTAAGAATTGGTGATCACATTTATCAGGAGACTATGTCAAAAAGTCTCTCAGATTCTGTCCTATAGTATGAATGACTGGAGTCCAGAGCCAGAGGATGGAAATCCCTGAACCATATCCTAGGAATGGTTTTTTATCTTTCCCATGAAGCAAGACAGAATAAGCCAGGAGACATCCCAAGAGCATCACCATCCTTGCCTTTTGTAAACTCACTGGGAGATATCATTCTCTTCACTCAACAAATATGACTGAGTACTTACACTCAGTTCCACCCATGCTGAGCCCACTGCCAAGCTGGAAAAGAAGAAATACATGCTTCACAAAATCTTACCAAATAAAATGAGAGGCAAGGCTTGCCAAACCTCCATCAGCCTGAAGACTATGAAGGGGGTGATTATCCCACCTATGTCACACAGGGAGGAGCACACCATCACTCCGAGGTTCCTGATAAAATACAAAGGACAAAAAATATGGTAATTCTGTGATTCGCTTTTCCAAATGTTAACCTGATGCTAAAACAAACACAATGCCAATACCTGCAGCTAGCTGTGGATGTCCAGTGCTCAGCACCTCAGAAGAAAACTGCAGGGGTCAGGAGGAACCATGAGGACCAGCCCAGAGGGTATTGAGAGGAGGTAATAGGCTAGAGTGAAAGTGTGTATGAGCCACCCATTGCCCATGCAATGGCAGAGAGCCTACCTCTTTTTAACTATACATTCAAATATTTAGCTCTTAGGTGTGTAATTCCTGAAGAATTGCTACAAGCCTTACAAAGATAAAAAGAACACATGCTCCCTGCTCTAAACTTCAATTTTACCGCACTGCTGTCCTAGGTCCATGACCTATCATCACCTGTGAGAAAAGCACAATATCTGGGAGTGGCTGAGTCTAGTGGGATTTGGGCCCTTCCCAGCCCTAAGACCCTAGGAGTGGGGTCAAGCCAGGAGTGAAATCCTGACTGATCTGCACCAGGGACTGACTCACCAATCCATCACCTCAATAGCCAACAAGTGACCCTTAGAGGAGGCACATGGGGAAAAAAGGAGACCTAATCAGAATGAGGGATCTGCCATTGGCGTTCACTGGTTAAGGGTCAGTGAATGTGGTTCCTTATGCATGTGATCCAGAGATTTGTTGCCCAGGGCAACAGGCCTTAGGTAGATCTTCCCAAGAAAAACATGGATTCCAGCTTCTAGCACTAGCACCACGGGGGATCTGCAGTGTTGATGAGGGTAATCTGGTGCTGAGTTTGTAGTTGTTGAGAAAGAAAAGACTAATCATTGAAATTCCAACTTCAAGCTCCTTTCCTGTGGCTGCAAGCTTTGGTCTGTACTAGCATGAGCATTTTCTTGGGAGAATGAGATTTAAACTGTGACTAGTTGCTTTTTCCACTTGAAGAGTTGCTGGGGATGCTTTCACTTTTAAACTATTTTCCCCGCCCCCCTTATATTTAAAGTGAGCTTCTTGTACATAGCAGGTGATTGAGTTTCACGTTTTTGTCCAATCTGACAATCTCTGCCTTTTAACTGGAGTATCTAGACCATTTATATTTCTTGTGATTACTAGTATGATCGAGTTTAAATCTATCATCTTGCTATTTGTTTTCTTTTTGTTCTGTTTGTCCTTTGTAACCCTTTCTTTTTCTGCCTTCTTACAAGTTATTTTAAATGATTTCAGTTTATTTTCTGTGTTGGCTTAATAGCTATAATTATTTTGTTTTCTAATTTTTGATTTAGGTTTATAGTAAACCTAACTCTGTCATCACAGTACCTTCAAGTAATATTGTAACATTCATAGATTATATGTGAAACTTACAATAGTATACTTGTATTTCTTCCCTCCCAGACTTTGCACAACACATTGTGATTATTGTTTTGATTGGCAAACTACAGTCCACAGGCCAAAGACAGCATTTTTAGATTTGAGTTAGAAATGGTTTTTACGTGATTAAAAGGTTGTTTTAAAAAACAAAGAATAATATGCAATAGAGACTATATGTGATCTACAAAGCCTAAAACGTTAGCTATCCAGCTCTGTACAGGAAAAGTTTGCCAATCCCTGCTTTAAAAAGTTCATTGTCTTTTAAAGAAAATAACCAGAAAAAAAAAATGTCCATTTACCTATGTAGTTATCATTTTCAGTGCTCTTCATTTTTTTGTGTAGATGTAGATTTCCATCTGATACTGTTTTCATTTTCTCTGAAAGACCTTCAAGACTAGTATTTCCTGTAGTATAGGTCTGCTGGTGATTAATTCTTTCAGACTTTGTAAGTACGAAAAAGTCTTTATTTTCCATTTGTTTTTGAAAGTATTTTTGCTGGGTCAAGAATTTTAGATTGGCAGTTTCCTTTTTTTTCTTTCAGTACTTTAAAGATGTTTTTCTACCATCTTCTTGTTTGTATCATTTTCAATGAGAAATTTTCTGTCATTCTTATCTTTGTTCCTATTTGTGATATCTTTTTTCTCTTATTGCTTTTTTAAGGTTTTTTTCTTTTTGTTTTGTTTTTGTTTTTGTTTTTGTTTTGAGATAGGGCCTTGCTCTGTTGCCCAGGATGGAGTGCAGTGGCGTGATCTCAGCTCATTGCAACCTCCACCTCCCGGGCTCAAGCAAGCCTCCTACTTCAGCCTCCATGGTAGCTGAGACTACATGCACGCACCACCATACCCAGCTAATTTTTGTAGATTTTGTAGAAAGGTTTCACCATGTTGCCCAGACTGGCCTTTTAAAGATTTTTATGTTGTGCCTTTCTTGATGTTTTTTGTGGTTAGTATTTATTGAGATTCTTAGATCTATGTATTTGAAGTTTTCATCAAATTTGAAGAAATTTAAGCATTATTTCTCTCTATTAACCCCTCCTACTCACTTCTACAGACTCCAATTACATGCACTGAATTGTCTCACAGCTCACTGATTCTCTCTGTCTTTCCTTTTTGAATTTCAATTGCTATCTTCAAGTTCACTAATCTTTCCTTTGATAATGTTTAATCTGCTGTTAACTCATGGTGTATTTTTCATCTCAGACATTGTGTTTTTATCTCTAGAAGTTTAATTTGGGACTTACATTTTTTTTTCCTTATCTCTACTTAACATGCTCACTCTTTACTCTAGATTCTTAAACATAGAGAATACAGGTATCATAACTCTTCTAATGTTCATGTCCACCAATTCTATCATCTGTGCCATTCTAGGTCAGTTTGAATGTATTTATTTTTCTCCTCAAGATAGGTTCTCTTTTTCTACTTCTTTGTATGCCTGGTAACTTTTTATTGGATGTCAGGAATCGTAAATTCCACTTTGTTCCATGCTCAATTTTGTATTCCTAGAAACAGTCTTGAGCTTTGTTTTGAAAACATGATTAAAATAGGAATCATAAATCAGGAAAAGTTCTATCCTTTAGGGTATTATTTTTAAGCTTCTTCTATTGCAATTATTTGCATAATTTCTTACTCCCTACAATGACTAATTACAAAATTCATATATTTACATTTCTTTCCCAAGCCCTCCCTCCATGACCTATATCCTAAATGATATAAATGCTTATATCATCTCTTAGAAATTTTTAAAACAAATGTAGAGGTGGAAATTTTATTGAATGCCTTTCAGTATCAGTAGAAATAATAATATAATTTTTCTCTTTTGACTTATAAACTTGATTTATACTGTGAGGTTTTCTAATACTGAGCCATCTTTGCACTCCTGGAGTAATTCATCTAAGACACAGAATAGCAATTATCTTAATGTTCTCCACTGGTTGATAATATATTGTTTAGGATTTCTAGATCAATATTCACAAATATATGTCTGTAGTTTCCTCATTTCCTTTATCTTTGTTGTTCTTTGGTACCAATATTATGCTAATTTTTTTTTAAGCTTGGAAATTTTCCTTCTTTTTCTAGGCTTTAGAGCAATTTAAATATTATTGGAATTTTCTATTAAGTATTTTTTAAAATCCCCCTTTAAAACTATTGTGGATTCCTTCTTTATCACTATTTAGGGCCCTCCTTATCTTATTTAGTACCTTTTCCCATAAATTCAACTTTGATTAGATTATGGAACTTGCTATATATTTCCCTAGTATGCTTTTGTGCACTCCTTCTTTTTTAGCTTTTCTGAAGAAAAGTTATACTTCATATATGCAGGCATATTGTTGGATTTTCTTTGTAATCAAGCTAGGGAGTCATCTTTTTTTCCCAATAAAGGAGTTAAGCCTCCTTTCATTTATTTAAATGTCAGAAATGTTTGGTCTTAATTCTATCATGTCAATTCTGTCATATCAATGCTGTCATCTATTCATATTCTATCATCTATTCACACCAGGGCTTTTTATTGCTTCTGGTGTCTTTTATTTTTGGTATGTGTTGGTTATGTGTATTTTTCCTGATAATTTGGAAGGGCTGTATTTTTAGTCAAATGATTACCTGTATAACCTTATATAATTAATACTCTATTTCTTTAGACAATATTGACTAACTTCCTATTATGAACAATCATAAAATTAGTATTTTTCTACTTCCTCCTCAAACCATCCCTCCATGACCTGATTTAGTTGATTATATCATTACTTTTAGTGTTTTCCTTTATATCTTAAAATATACCTAGGAAGTTACTTATCAGTTTCTACAAATATATTTCTGCTGAACAAATTATACTTGTCAGTTTTTAATGATACACTTTTCCAACAAAAAAAAAAGGTGTATTGAAGAAATCAGTATATTACACCATCTCCAACATTCTCTCTCTTTTCTTTTTTCAGTCTTCATTAGTTATAACTTTTCTTTATTTTCAGATTTGTGATATTATATTCTGTTTTGTAGCCAAAACCACACTCGTTTTAATATCAATTTCAATGATCACTACCAATAATTCTGACACATTACTCCATTCGTCACTGTATTACTGAATTTTTTTTCTAACAGTTTTTTTGGGAAAGGATCATAGGAACCATATTATATGAGATATTTTTAAATGATTGGCTATTGCTTTTCTATAGAAATGAGAGCTTGTTTGGATAAAATTCACTGGATTCGGGCATGGTGGCTCACACCTGTTATCCCAGCACTTTGGGAGTCCGAGGCAGGCGATCATTTAAGGTCAGGAGTTTGAGACCAACTTGACCAACCCCATCTCTCCTAAAAATACCAAAATTATCTGGGCATGGTGGTGGACACCTGTAATCACAGCTACTTAGGAGGCTGAGTCAGAAGAATCGCTTGAACTAGGGAGGCAGAGGTTGCAGTGAGCCGAGATCATGCCACTGCACTCCAGGCAACAGAGACTCTGTCTCAAAAAACTAATAATAAAAATAATTGGATTACACTTTATTTTCTTGAGGTCATTGCAGGCATTGACTGTCTTCATGATATGATAACAATTTGTTCTCCTTATATAGGTGACAAACTTTCAGTCTGACTACTTGGTGACTCTTTCTCTATCTTTAAAGTACAGTAACCAAATAAAAATATGTCCTAATATTGTTCACTGGGTTATATTTTTCCTGTTACATGTGTCCCTTTAATTTATAGATTCAAGCATTCTTTCATTTTCAGATGTATTTCTGAAGTATATTTATTGTGTATGTGTGTTGGCAGGGGGTGTATATATATCTTTTTTTTTTTACCAAAAGGGTTACAGACTGTATACATACATACATACATACATACATACATAAAACCTTTGAAACTCTACTTATGTCTTATTTCTTTGGTTTTTTGTTTTGTTTTGTTTTGTTTGTTTGTTTGTTTCTTCTTTTTTGAGACAGAGTCTCCCTGCCTGGGCTGGAGTGCAGTGGCATGATCTTGGCTCACTGCAACCTCTGCCTCCTGGGTTCAAGTGATTCTCCTGCCTCAGCCTCCTGAGTAGCTGGGACTACAGGCATGCATTATCATGCCCAGCTGATTTTTGTAATTTTAGTAGAGGCGGGATTTCACCATGTTGGCCAGGCTGATCTCGAACTCCTGGCTTCAGGTGATCCACCTGCCTCGGCCTTCCAAAGTGATGGGATTATAGGCATGAGCCACTGTGCCCAGATTAAACTCTGCTTATTTCTTATTTCCATTTTACTTTGCAACTCTTAGTCCTGTCTTGCCTTTCCCTCACATTGATTTTCATTTCTCAAATGCAAGAATTTCTCCACTTCTTAATTTTTCTGTTTTGTTTCTTTCCTAAGACAGCTTCAGTGTCTTCTATTGTCTTGCCAGATATTCTCTCTAGAACTATACCTCTGCTTTAAACTCTTATTTTTATGGAGATGACTGCTTTATTAATACTTTACATTTTGGTCGTATAGGTGGTTAGAACGTTGATCTATGTTGTTACAGTATTTTTCTGGTAAGTATTCTTCATTTGCCTTTTGCTTTTTCTGCTCCTTTTGCCCTTTATATGATGATATGTTTGTGTAGTTCCTGAATGAGTTACTTTTTGGTTTATTACTCGTCTTTTCATACTGTGATTTCTTCCTCTATCAGCCATTTCTAGAAGTGTTTGTGGGGAAGCAGCCAGGCCATGTTCTGGGCTAGTAGAAATTCTTTCTTTGATCAGGGTTGTATGTGATTAGATGCTTTTAGCTCACTTATTCCTGATCTACAGCAGCTGACGATGTGGAACTAGTCTCCTCCACCCGCCTCTCAGTAACTGCTATCTGAAAGTTCCTGCACATCTTCTTTTACAGCCTTGCCTTCCCTGCTTCACCTTCAACCGTACAATGACCAGGGAAGGGAGCTTCCACTTCCAGCCCATGCACACATCATTCTGTTCCTCCAAACAAGGGACCATGGGTCACACCCTTCAAGGCACGCTGTCTACTCTGGAAAGCTGCTGGCCTTGCCTATGATTTGCTGTCACAGGGGTCCTTTCCTGGAATCTTCTCGGACCCCCTTAGACCTCACACACTAGGCAGCCCTTCCTCTTATAGACTGTCTTTTCATGTTATCCTGGTTTCAAACGCATTTGCATTTTCCCTCATTATTCTAATAGCTTTTGTGTGATTTTCAAGAGATGCAAGAAAAGACTCCGTTATTTTTTACTATTTTTAAAAAATTATTGTTAAAAAGGAAAAAAAAATGGCAAGCACATGGAAGCTAGAAGAAGTAGGGAACTAGGCACCTTATTTGTAATTCAGATGTTTGTGGTACTTCGTTCATTGAGTCATTCTACAGCATGTAGTGAGTGTGGCCATAGAAGAGTTCTGTGAGGTAGACAGAAGTATGACCTGACACGGGGTTTCTGTTTTCAAGGAACTCATAAGAAGGTGAGGAGATAAAAATGGAAAGATCATTTTCAAAGCAAGGCAGTGAGTATTAATGCCGAATGAATGTTCTTACAATATGTGCTGCACAAAGTGAGGGGCAGAAGAGCAGTCCATCTCTGAAACCGCCTGGAACAGAGGCAGGGCCAAAATGCGTTACATAGAGACTGTCTAAACATGGAGTGCTTATAAAGTAATAAAGTCACGGAAATTATCCCTTCTCTGCAAATTAAATTTGATGCAATTGATTAGAAATATCGGAACTTGAATGACTGCCTTACCTTGTGTGTGCACGTGTGTGTACGTAAGAAGTTGAGAGTTTTTTCTGAACATCTAGCTTCCCTCCCTAGTGAATAAGAATGATTCTCCCACCGGCTCTCTGAGCAGTGGTCAAGGGTTCCTCAGGGATGGATTACTTGGCCTTTCTCCCTAGAGAACTATGCACTCAGTACCTTTCACAGTTTACATTTCGAGTCAGTCCCCTTGGCCCGGTGGCCATGACAATGGAATTGTTTGGCCTGGCTGTTTTAGACTCTGGGCCCAGAATTGCCAAATATAGAAGGTTTTCTCTTTAATTTGCCTTCATCTCCTGTACTCAGTCCAAGTAACTTTTTACCAATGAGAGTCTCAGACATGGCCTCTTAATAAAGGATTAGTCAGGTCAGAGTGAATCGAGGCCATCCTGGTGTCTTCTGGCTTTACTGAAGGGCTCAGAGCACTGTGCGTGTCTCAAATGAGACTGGGGAGCTGGGATGTTTCCTCCAGACTATTGGTGTGATGACATAAGGAGAAGAAACAATGTATGCAGAGGAAAAAGAGTTTAAGGTAACATATGGAATTTCTAACAAACTAGAATTTCTTAGAACTTTAAGTAAAGTGGTTACTTTTACAATTAAAGTAATCTTCATTTAAAACTAAGTCTTCCAAGGTACAGAAGGCAGTAAGTACAGGCAAAGACACTCAACATCATTAGTAATTAGGAAAAATAAAGTCACAATAATACCATTACCTACCAAAACGACTTTTAGAAAGCTGACAACACCAGGCCAGGTGCAGCGGCTCACACCTGTAATCCCAGAACTTTGGGAGGCCGGGGCGGGCAGATTATCTGAGATCTGGAGTTCAAGACCAGCCTGGCCAACATGGTGAAACCCCCCCGCTACTAAAAGTACAAAAAATTAGCCAGGCGCAGTGGTGCATGCCTATAGTCCCAGCTACTCAAAAGGCTGAGTCAAGAGAATCGCTTGAATCTGGGAGGCAAAGGTTGCAGCGAGCGGAGATCATGCCACTGCACTCCAGCCTAGGCAACAAGAGTGAAACTCCATCTGAAAAAAAAAAAAAGGCTGACAGCACGAAACGCTGATGAGAATGTGGAACCACAGGATTCCTCAAACACGACTGGTGGGAACACAAGATGGCACAGTCACTTCAGAAAACGGTCTGACAGTTTCTCATAGCGTTAAACACGCACTTACCATATGACCTAACATCCCACCCCTGAGTTTTTAACCCAACGTAAATGAAAACATGCATCCACTCAAAGGCCTGCATCCAAGTGTCTATAGCATCTGCATCAGAATCACTCTGAAGGAAGCAGACCAAATGTCCCTCAAGTGGTGAATAGCTAAACAGTGTATGAAATGTGGCACACTGACATTCACACGCTGGAGGACTATGCAGCAGCAACAAGCAAAACACTGATACATCCAACAAATGGGTGAGTTTCATCATGTTAAGTGAAGGAAGCCAAACACAAAAGGTGACATGCCCTATTATTTCATTTACAGCTCACTCTGGAAAAGCTAAAACTGCATGGTCTGGAGATAAGAAGAAAAGGGGATTGACTGCAAAAAGACATGAAGAACCTTTTGGGGGTGATGGAAATACTCTCTATTTTAATCGTGGCAGTGGCTAAATGACTACATATACATGTACGAGACAGTGTGTGTGTGTGTGTGTGTGTCGTCAAACTAATCTAACTGCATGTTAGAAGCAGTGAATTTTACTCTATGTCAATTATACCTCAATAAACTTGATTTAAAAAAAGTAAGTTCTTCAGCAGCAAAAGAAAAGGCAACAAAAGTAAAAAGAGATAAATTAGACTACATCAAAATCAAAAACTTCTGTGCATCAAAGGTCACAATCAACAGAATGAAAAGGTAACCTATGGAATGGGCTAAAATATTTACAGATTATATACCTGATAAAGGGTCAATCTCCAGATTGTATAAACCATTGCTACAACTCAACAACAACAAAACCAGTTCAAAAATGGGGAAAGGACTTGAGTAGACATTTCTCCAAAGAAAATACACAAATAGCCAACAAGCACATGAAAAGATGATCAACATAATTAATCATCAGAGAAATCAAAACCACAATGAGATAACACTTCAAACCCACTAGGATGGCTACTATCAAAAAGACAAACAGAAATTAGCAAGTGTTGGCAAGGATGTAGAGGAACTGGAACCCTTGTGAACTGCTGGTGGGAATGTAAAATGGTGCAGCCATTATGGAAAAAAATATGGCAGTTCCTTCAAAAAACTAATAATAGAAATTACATTATGATCCAGTAATTCTACTTCTGGATATTCCACCCCAAAGAACTGAAAGATGTCTTGAAGAGATACTTGTACATTCATGTCCATAGCAGTATTATTCACAGTAGCCAAGCAGTGGAGCATCCCAAGTGTCCATTGAGAGATGAATGGATAAAAAAAATGTGGTACACATGTACAATGGAATATTACTCAGCCTTTAAAAAGAAGAAATTTTGGCACATGCTACAACATCCATGAACCTTGAGGCCGTTACACTAAGTGATCTAAGCCAATCGTACAAAGACAAATACTATATGATTCCACTTATATGAGGTACTTAAAGTAACCAAACTCATAGAAACAGAAAGTAGACAGGTGGTTGTCAGGAGCTGGAGGGTGGAGAATACGGGGAGCTAGTTTTTAATGAGTACAGAGTTTCTGTTTTGCAAGATGAAGAGTTCTGGAGCTTGGTTGTGTGAAGGTACTTAACATTACTGAACTGTACACTTAAAAGTGGTTAAGATGGTAAATTTCATATTATGTATATTTTACCACAATTTTGAAAAGTTCCTCAGTTTACACAACAGTAATGTGCTGTAATGGAAAAACCACAGGGTTCCAGGTCAGGAAGATGTGGTCCTTGCCCCAGCCCTGCTTCTTTCTAGCTGTCTGACCCCTGCAAGGCTTCTTTCCCTTTCTAAATCACAGCTTCCTCATATGTAAAATGGGGATAATCATACCCAAGAACAAATTTAAGCGCTAAATGGAATCACAAGTATGGAAATACTCATGTGTCACTATACAAATGTCAGCTGTTTAAGAAAATGATGCCCAGAAGTGTCAATGAAATGACTGATGTTTACACAATAAATTAGTGCCAAGGACAGGGCTACAACACAGCTTTCCCAAGTCCCTGTCCAGTGCTCACTTCTCTACACCAGCCGCCTTTTGTTCTTGTACTTGTATGTACAGAACAACTTTGACACCATCTGTCAGCTCACAGGGTCCCGTTTCACATTTTTTGATGTAATTATAGGTTGACCCTCTCTTGATGCTTAACTCCATCTCTCTGAATGTGATTTCTTAACAATGCCACTCAATGTCCAAACTGAGCAGTGCAGGGCCTCTTGAGGAAGCACCTTGTTGGAGATGTTGGTTCCCACTGAGCTGGTGGGTTCACAGCCATGTCACTGGCTACCCCTGTTCCATGCACTCACCTGACAAATGTGGGGTACAGCTCAGCATTCACCAGGCAGATCATTTGGAATGCAATGGTGATTCCCATTCGGCCAACACACATGAGTATGATGTTTAACCAGTGCAGCTCTGGAAAGGAAGCACAAAGAGGGTGTGGGCGGTGGATGGGGCTTCGTTCCCTGAGTTACTGAGAGAGGCCACGGCGGGTCGTGCTTGGACTGTTAGAGCTGGTGGGGCCTGGAAGGTTGTCTTATCTAACTTTTTCATTTTGAGATAAGTAAACTGAGTCTCAAGAGATTTGGGGATTTGATGATGACATATTCAAGAAGACTCCATTGTGCAGGGAAAAGAATGGGCTTTTTGAATCTCAGCCTGGTTTCCTGGGCTGTAAAATGGGAATAATGACATCCAGCTTATAGATCGTCATGAGGCTTAGAGCTGATGTGTGTCAAATGTCCTCTATGACCACAGAATTTTAAAGTTGGCTTTTTATTTATTACATGACAGTATCCATTGCCAGTTCAGTGCCTGAAACACAAAAAGTACTCAATAAACATAATCCCCCTAGTAGTAGTTCTCAAACTAACAAAACAAATTTCTAATCCTCAATCTAATATTTGTTTCCAATACAGTTTTAACTGAAACACCTTTCGTAAAAGTCTCAGGCTGAGAATTAGGGAAGCGAGCCCTTGTTTCACGCTGGCAGGCTGCTATGGGGTTCTTGACCATCTGAAGGCCCAGAAAGCCCTCTCCCTATTGAGAATGATCAAAGATTTTGGCTTCACTGGAAAGAAGCTCAGATCCTTAATAACCACCATCATCTTCTCTGCATGGGTTACCCCCAGCACTGAAATGCAAGTGACCCTGTGACACACCAGCTCACTATAAAGGCCTCTGGGGTCACAGACACGATGTCAGCTTGATCCTTGTGCCCAGTTACTGGCTATTTATGGAAGTCTTGTTTCATTTCACTTAGCCAGTGTGAGGGTCCAAACGAGAGTGCCCCTCACCCGTCTCATGGGTGCAACACAGTCTCTCTGCCTCCTGCAGCTCTCAGCCCTGATAGAGAAGCCAAGCTGAGCCTTCTGTTAAGGACCACACCTCATCTAGCTTCTAAAAGATAAAAGGCAAGGAGTTCACTCCAATGCCTCAAGGGAGGTCCACGTTCATAGGTCGTTAGCCTGGCGATGCTTGACCAGAGGTGAACAGCATCCCTGACCTCAGAGAACTGACCATGTCTCCACTCTGCACCACCAGGATCACTCGCTACAGCAGCCAGAGTGACCCAGTTAAGACTGAAGTCGGGTCAAGTCCACTCTTGCTCAAAGCCACCAGTGGTTTCCTACCATTCTTGGGATAAATTCCACAGCTGGCTATTTCCCAGCTCACTCCACACCTCGCTCCACTGCTCCCCACGAGCTCGCCTGACTCTGGTCCCTAAATCCTGAGCGGTCCCGCCAATGCCATACTCTTCTCCCCCCAAGGGCCTTGCATGTGTCAGAAAACTCTCCCCAGATTTTTACATGGCTCTTCCCACGTCATTTAGGCCTCCTCAGGCCTCCCGTGCCCGTTGTAGAAAGCACTGACATCCTTCTCTTTTCCCTCTGGAATGTCAGCTCCATGGAGCAGGAACTTTTTCTGCTTTGCTCATGGTTGAAATCCTAGTGCCTAGATACCTGCCAGCCATATAGAAGGCCTGGAGATATTTCCTGCTGGAGGAATGAATGACTGTCCTAAAATGTGATAAGGACCAAGACAGAGGGACGAGGGGTGGGCAGGAACTGGGAGGAGGAGGCTGGGGAGGGGACGATGCCTGGGCTCGGTCCAGGTGACAACTGAATGGACTTAGCCCTCGATCGCCCTCCTTCTTGGCACTCAATGCTGTTAACTTTTTAAAAGTCTGCCCATCCATCACATCTTACCCAGGATTCCAAAAACAGAGAGATTGGGAAGAAAGTGGGCAAAATCTATTTCAGATCCATGCTGCCCCTTTTCCTGTGTTCTCTGTTCTTTCTCCATGAAAAAAAAGGGAAAAGAAAACTGAGCTTTCTTTCCCCACCCATTTTTCTTTCCAGCCTGATCTATACAGCCTAGTTCTTGGGCATACAGATTTCACAGAATGGTCTCTACAATACCCTGCCTGAAAGCCTGTCAAAATGACTCACTAAACCAACAAGTGCAGAGCACATGCAATAAAAACTGAGAAAAGAGCAAATCTGCCCTTGTATTTATTTTACAACATATCCAAGAGCAGTGAATGTGAAAGGCAATTTATGTACTCAAAACTGACGGAAGTTAATTTGCTTTAGGTTTAAATGTAGCTTGGTTTATCTTTGATTGTAAGAATTACAGACTAAAGTATACATCCACCGACATGGCCCCTCTTAAAAAGATGAGTCAGATCAAGTGTTGGGAGGATCTGGAATAATCAGAGCTCCCATGTGTCCCTGGGAGGAGTATAAAATGGTCTAACCACTTTGGAAGCTGTTTGGCAGTGTCTGCTAGAGCTAAACATATGCCTCCCTGGGACCCAGCAAGTACGCTCACAGACCTGTACCCAAGGGAAGTGAGAGCATGTGCCCACCCAAAGATATGTGCAAGGATGATTTTAGTCCCAATAAGTGGCAAACGCTGGAAACAACACAAGTGACAATCAACAGTGAAAGGGATGCAGAGTGTCATATTTACACAATGGAATGCTACACAATCATTTTGTTTGAAGTTCCAACTACACTTTCATGTGACAATGTGGGTGGATCTCATAGGTGCAATGATGAATTTCTTGTGCCTATAATCCCAGCACTTTGAAAGGCTGAGGTGGGAGGATTGCTTGAGTCCAGGAGTTTGAGACCAGCTTGGGCAACATAGTAAGACTCCATCTCCACAAAAAATAAAAACATTAACCCGGCATGGAGGCTCACGCCTGTAGTCCCAGCTACTGAGAAGGCTGAGGTGGGAGGATACCTTGAGCCCAAGAGTTCAAGGTTGCACTGAGCTGTTGATTGCACCACTGAACTCCAGCCTGAATAACAGAGCAAGATTCTGTCACAAAACACAACAACAACAACAAAAATAGTGTATTTGGTATGGTGTCATCTATATGAAGCTCAAGAACAGACACAATCTGTGGTGACAGAGGGCAGGGTAGTGGTGACCTTGGAGTGGTGGCGGGGGTTGTTGTGAAGGAGCATCAGGGAGGCTTTGGAGAAGTTGGCAATGTTCTCTGTCTTTATGAGGATCATGCTGCCCGGGTGTACACATTTTTACAAACTCATGGAGTCGTGCACTTATTGTTTGCTGATTATATGTATGTTAAAACTCCATTTAATTTTGGGGTTTTCTTTTTTTTTTTGGTTTTTGGGTTTTTTTTTTTTTTTTTTTTTGGAGATGGAGTCTCGCTGTGTCGCCCAAGCTGGAGTGTGTGATCTCGGCTCACTGCAATCTCCGCCTCCTGAGTTCAAGCCATACTCCTGCCTCAGCCCCCAGAGTAGCTGGGATTACAGGCACCTGCCACCAAGCCCGGTTACTTTTGTGTTTTTAGTAAACATGGGGTTTCACCATGTTGGCCAGGCTGGTCTCAAACTCCTGACCTCAGGTGATCCACCTGCCTCCGCCTCTCAAAGTACTGGGATTACAGGCATGAGCCACTGCACCCGGCCCCTCAATTTAAAATTTAAAAACACATTTTAGACAAAGGTAGCACCTCATCTTTGTTCTCGTTCCAGAGGCTTATCAAAGAATTACGACACTCTCCCCACACTTGGATTGCCTGGGAAATGATGAAAGCAGAGAACTCACCAGGTGAAATAAAAATCATGACCAGGCAGGCTGCTCCGGCCAACAGATTTGACACGGCTGTGGGGTAGATGCGGCCCACGCGGTCAATGGTGATGAGGGTGATGAAGGCCCCCGGGAATTCGACCAGCGC
Organism: Colobus angolensis palliatus; assembly: GCF_000951035.1. Lineage (NCBI taxonomy): Eukaryota > Metazoa > Chordata > Mammalia > Primates > Cercopithecidae > Colobus > Colobus angolensis. Next base: position 16,193,660 of record NW_012114488.1, read on the forward strand.
AGAGTAAAGGAAATCCAGGTAGACGTTCCCGCTGGTGGCGCCCATGTGCAGGATAAGCCCCTGGTAGAGCACAGAGGCGGTGAACCTGAGCCAAGAGGAGGTTTCAAGTCAAAGGCGTGAGTCAGAGACTGATAAAGAAGCCCTTCCCAGATGGAGAAGAGCTTGAATCACTGGGTTTAGAATGCCCTAGAGCAATATGAGAAGAGGGGAGTAAAAATGAGAAAATGTATCCTAGAAGGGCCCTTGATGATAAATTTTTTTTCATGATAGATGTGAGAGTACCACTTGTAGGATATGCCCCCAAGTCTCCTGGAGATTGCACGTGATGATGGCTACTGTTCACCGCACGCTTAGATGTCTGATTCTGCACCGAGCCCTTCACATGGGTAACCTCATTGGACACTCCAACAGGCCTACAAGGATGTGGGCAGGAGAGGGCAGGAAGTAAGGGGGCAGGTGTCAGACTGCGTTATGAGCTGTGTCACCTTGAGGAAGTTAACTAACCTCTCTGGGCCTCAGTTCCTTCGTTTGTAAATGGGATCGTAATAGTACCTCCCACTTCTGTTTGTCTTGAGTACTCACTGAGTTAGCGTACAGAGGTGCCAATTATAGTTCCCGGCACACAGTATGCACTCAGGGCACTCAGAGGACTCACAGCACAACAGAGAGGCATGGGCCAGGCCTTTCCAACCGCACCATGGCGTTCCCTGCCCCTTATTACGCTGGCCTTAGTGGGCGCTGTTGATTCACCTATGTTCTTCCATCCACTGTACACCCCCTCTGTCCGTATTTGAGAAAATGTAGCAACATTACAGCATAGGGCACACAGAGCTGAGGCCCTAGCTAAATCACTCTCACCTGAGCCAAAATGTAGGGCACCTCGTGTGTCACTTTGTGGGGAAAATATCATTTGGAAGCTAGAAAGCTTTTACAGTCATATTTACATTGTGAGAAGAGATTTGGGTCATAAGAAATTACTATCTCATCCCAGCATGCAAATTGCCTATCAGCTCCAAAACTGAGATGAAAATGGATGTTGCTAAGGAATATATCTCCTTGTTTGATACAATTTCGCCTGAAGAAGCACTGGGATGCCTTTGTTTCTAGTCCTAAATTATTCCTGATTGGACCAAGGGTCAAGAAAACAAGAAAGAAGGCACTTGCCTGCAACCAACTCAGTGAGTTGAGATTAGCCTGAGTGCCTCCATACCATTTAGCCAGTTAAAGACAACAGTCATATTACTGATAAAGAAACTGGTTTAAGAGAAAGGAACGTATAACCTTGATTTTCCTGTCAACAAGCCAGTTAACAAATGTGCCGGGCTGCCACCTGTGGGCAGAACCCATGAATTGCATGTGCATATTAAAATAACAACAACAAAAAACACATTGACATTGAACATTTTCCTGCATCCATGCTGTACCCTCTTGTATGTCATTTACACATATAATCTCCTTAATCCTCCCATCACATCTACGAGATAGGTACTATCACTTCTCCCATTACTGAGGGGGAAACTGAGTCACAGAGAGATTAAGGCCCTTTGGAAGGTCACACAGCCAGGACATGGTGGACAGACTTTTTGAGTCTCAGTCATGACAACGAGCAGGACAGTAGAAAAGGGTGTCCAGGAGCCAATGGCGTGAGGCCTTGTGGGCCACAGAGAAGGATCTGGCTTTATTGTGAGTGATTAGGAAGCCAGCAGAGGATAAACAGGGAGAGACAAGGTCTGTTGAGCCCTAAGGGATGACTTTGCCTTCTTTGTGGAGCACCAAGGGGCATGGGTAAAGCCAGCAGGCCACCCAGAAGGCACCTACAGCAATGCAGGTAAGAGATGCTGCAGAAGTGTCCATGAAACGGCTGACATTTATACAAATAATTAGTGCCAAGGACAGGGCTACAACCCCTGCAAGGGAGCCCAGGGTGCTCACGATGGGAAGCAGCAGGTTCTGAAGGCGTTTCCAAGCTAGCTGACGGAACTTGCCAGAGGATTGGAGGTGGGGGTAAGAGAACAGAAGAGTCAAAAACGCTGCCTTGCAGGGAGTCTCCGGGCTGGGGAGGGGAGCTGGACAGCGCAGCACAGCGGGCAGTTATTTCCACTGCAGCGGCCAGTCCCAGCCTCCACGCTGAGTCCAGCAGTGAGTATCCGTGGAAACCCGCCAGGTACATGGGGCTATTTGCAAAGGTTCACGGGCCCAGCATGTGGCTGGGTACAGGACCCCAAGGGCAAACTCGGAGACAGGGAAGGTGAAGGGTGAGGCAAGAGAGGACATGGTGAACCTGGACAGATTGTGGGGCACAGTGGTTATTCATTCAACTTTCAGCAAATATTGATTGAGGGTCTGCAATATGCCAGGCACCGACTTACTACAAACTCTTTGTTCCAGTAAAACCTCACATAGAAGCGCAAACAAGTGTGCCTGGGTAGCAGAGCTGCTCTGGCTGAAGGGGCGAGGCCCAGAGTGCAGTTGCGGGGCCCTCACTGTATGCTGAGGGGAAAGCCCTTGCATGGAGGAGGTGAGCCAGTGTCCTCTGAGGGAGCAGGGCAGGGGATTCCTGCCCAGGATAGCAGCTGGGGGAGCATGCAGACCCCTGGAATGTGCAAAGCGTGTGTGGGTGGGTCCATGTGGGTATGCATTTTCTAGTCAATAGGTAACAAATGCACAGAGACGCTCAGGTAGGGTCTAGGGTGTTTAGATATGAGGAATGGAACTTCCTCCTCAAAAGCTCCAGGAGTTCTCATCCACCTTCTGACGCTGAGTCAAGACTTGGCTGTTCCCAGAAGATGAGACCATGTGGAATGGAGGCAGCCCTGATAACCCTTTATCCTATTTCACTCATCCCACTGGTGACCTCCCATAGGTAACAAATGCCCCTTACTAAAATGAAGCCTTTTTCTTATTATTCAATCCCCAAAGGAGAAATAAAAAGAGCTCTTTGACCACTCACAACTATATTAAAATTCTTTTACCCTTTCTCTTTTTCCACCTGAGTATTCCACTGTCTGTAATCTATAGGCTGGTGTCTGGGCGAGCGCGCTGATTCTGCCTGGGGAAACGCATGGGAACGCTCCTCACCACAGGTACATCAGGATGAAGGTGCGCTTCCTCAGGCGTGGCGTGCGGAACAGGTCTGCAAATGAAGGGCTCAGCTTTTCCGTGACATCCTCTTCAAGGGAGAGCATCTAGGAGGGAGGGAGAGCATCAGCCACACTCACACTGTCATGAGCAGAGCCACCTGGGAGGTGGGCCTTGCCACCCCTGTGCTTCACACCCATGACAAGGAGCCCAGTTCTGCTCCTTCCCCTGGCAGCCCCAGGTGAATCTGCACCCGAACCCAGCCCCAGATTCAGTGATGTGAGATACCCCTTCCTAGATTTCACCTTTAAATCAGCAGGAGGCAGCTTCCCATTCTTTTGAGCGATGTGGTCCATGATCTTTATTGCTTGAGTGTTTCTTTTTTGTGATAACAGCCACCGAGGGGACTCCGGCACACACCTGCAGACACCACTCATCACTATCTGGCATTTTCCCCGGAACTCATCTGACGTTCAGCCCTGGGCAGGGTGATGCTGTTGCTCAGTGCAGCCTGCCCCCCTCACACTGGGACGGTAATCCCTCAAGAAGATGAGGACCTGGGGTCACTGTGCGCTAGCCCATGTGGCCCGGGTGGGAGCTCTGTGAGGACCTGGGGTCACTGTGCGCTATTAGCCCATGTGGCCCAGGCAGGAGCTCTGTGGGTCACTCATACTCCTAGTGTCACCTAAGATTTATAGACCAAAAGGGAGCCATCACTTCCTATGTAGCCTTCCTTCTGTGCAGCAGGGGTCTCCTCTCTCCTGGACGTGGCAGCCTTTGTCCCCCAGGGAAAACGCTCATAGAGGAGATGCTCCATGTACATTACCCGATGACATCAGGGTATCTCCAGGCAATGCAAGGGCTGTTGAACACTTCTCAAAATATTTCCCAAACAAAATAAAATGTATTTACTGTCCTTTAATATCAAATCAACACCATGCTGTCTATTTCAAATGGGACGAGGAGGGTACAACTCAAAGACTCGGCCTTTCTGGCACAAGGGTCTTCTGAAAGCTGGCAGGCATTGATTGCCTCCCCCTGCCTGACCACGCAGACTTTGCGTTTCTGCCGGAGACAGCCCCATTTCACATGGATGAGGCAGGGGGAGGGCAGACTCCGCAGAACTTCCTAGCCACACGTGTACAACTCTGTCATTTAGGGAGACTGGGTTAACTCTAGTACCACTCACAGATGATGTCTGCTCTCAGCCAAACTAAGACAAAAGGTGGAGGGATGAGAAATTCCTTTGTGGCCCTTTCCGCTACCTCCTCTTCCCTCCACCACAATAAAAACTGACCTGTGGAGTTCTTTGCCCTCCAGACCCTGCCAAGCGCTCACAGTGAATATGATTAACACCTTGTTTGGACTGATTCTGTTTCATAATGGCTCAGGGTACACATTCCCCAGAGATCGTTGCATTGAGTAGGCCTGTTGTTCCTTCCTTCGGTCATTCATTCATTCAATCAAGATCAAATGTCTGCTCTATGGCTAGATGAGACGTATTTCAGAGCCTTATTAATAATACCAATAGTACTATAAAAATGAAGTGGGAGAAGAGCAGAGATGACAGCAGAGAGGAAGAGAAGAGGGGGAAGAGGGAGAGGATCAAGAAGATAACAGAATATCTGCCTTCATGCCAGCACCCCTAGGAGAGACTAGGGGACTCTCGGGAGTGGTAGCCATTGCAGTGGAAGTGCCACGTATGGAGTCTTTCCTACCGCGGGACGCTGATACAGATTTCCCAAGGCCGCTGAGCAACCCTCAGAAAGCCACCTCCTTCACCCAGGAGTGAGGCTCAGCCTTGTGTTTCTGGAAGGTGCGCATGCTGAGGCCCTGCATTTCCCTGGATTTCTGTCTGACACTTGGCATGGCTCACCTTTATCTGGGGAAACCAATCTAAAGAGGCTTTGTCTGAGGATGGCTTCACATGTAACCATGGCCGCCTAGTAATAACAGAACAACCGGAACAGTACAAGTGGCGGGAAGCGCTGGCTCCACACAGCTCCATGCGATATGTGTGTGGGAAACCCCCGGCTCTGTGCAGCCCTATGCATCATGCGTGTGGGAAACCCCGGGACCAGCTCATCCCTGTGCGTCATGCGTGTGGGAAACCCCAGGACCAGCTCATCCCAATGCATCATGCGTGTGGGAAACCCCGGGACCAGCTCATCCCTATGCATCATGCATGTGGGAAACCCAGGGACCAGCTCATCCCTATGCGTCATGCATGTGGGAAACCCCAGGACCAGCTCATCCCAATGCATCATGCGTATGGGAAACACAGGGACCAGCTCATCCCTATGCCTCATGCGTGTGGGAAACCTCAGAACCAGCTAACCCCAATGCATCATGCGTGTGGGAAGCGCCGGGCTCCGCTCATCCCAATGCATCATGCGTGTGGGAAACCCCGGGACCAGCTCATCCCAATGCATCATGCGTGTGGGAAACCCCGGGACCAGCTCATCCCAATGCATCATGCGTGTGGGAAACCCCGGGACCAGCTCATCCCGATGCATCATGCGTGTGGGAAGTGACGGGCTCAGCTCATCCCTAAGCATTATGCGTGTGGGAGGCGCCGGGCTCCGCGCAGTCCCGTGCATTATCCATGTGGACACCATGGCCTTTGGAAGACCGCCTGTAGGTGCCTCCCACTCCAAGAGCCTGGTTCCTCGAGAGGACAGAAAGTGCAGCCAGAAGGGTGGCCGGCGCCCCTTCCCCTTAGGCGGGAGGAAAGGCCTCACCAGTAGTAGAGGAGGAAGAGGAAGGTGGGCAGGGAGACTGCCAGCTGCAGCCAGCGCCAGTGAGGCAGGACGTAGGCCAGCCCGGTAAGCGCCACCAGCCCCACCGTGAAGGCCATCTGGTACATGATCGCCACTGTTCTTCTGGAGCCCGAGCCAACAAATTCTGTGACTGAAACAGGAGGTGTGGTCGTTATGTGGGTTCCTCGCAGGAGCACAAGAACCCGTCTCCGTGCGTTCAGAAGCTCCGGCCCCAGTCCAGCTTGTCTCCCCGCTGGAAGCTCACACTTGGCCTTGCCGAGCCCCACCTGCTTCCAGGCTTCTCTCTTGTGTCTCTCCCATTTCTCCTTCTCCCAAATCACAGCCGCGCTCACGCCTCCCCTTCTCCCTGGGGCCCCGGACCCATCAAACCAAGGCCCCGAAGATCCACCAGGCTGCTTCGTTCTCTGGCTTTTCCGTGACTGTCCCTTTCTGCATGTTCCTTTACCACTGCACTCCCCTTGCCTGCTTCAGGACTCAGTCCACTGGCCTCTCCTCCCCAGCGCCTTCCTCCAGAAGCTCCAGACTCAGCTGGAATATTTGTCAGGACCCCAGGGATGTTCATTCATTTAGCAAATATCTTTGAGTGCCTACTGGGGGCCTGGCACTGTTCAGGGTGTCTGGGATACATCGTGAGCACAGGAGGTAGACTCCTATCTTTGGAGGCCTCATTTGGCAGATGATCCACATCACAGATAAGAGAATGCAATCCTATGTTAGAGGGTGATACATGTTAGGGGAACAAAAATGAAAAGGGGAAAAGGAAATCAGGGGAGTCATGGGTGGAGGGGCTGCGGGTGGTGTTGGTACATGGATGTGGCCCCGGGTCAGACCCCCTAACCCTGTGTGGGACGGGGCCTAGCAGCAGAGGCTGTCACAGGCTCCACACTAACGGGGCTGAGCCACCTCAGCTTCACCAGGCTGCTCATGGCATCTCAAGGCAGGAACGTGGGTGGATCCTCTTGGCCCTAGTGAATGAGCTCTCAGAATGCCAAGTGATAGCACTTTGTTTTCGAAGACGATGAAACATGGCTATTTCTTTTTTCTCCCCCACAAAGGAGTAAACGTGTGGCTAATCCTCACTGCTGTCTGCCGTGCCCTGACCTGGGGAAGGACAGACAACTCTTCAGCTGCTTCCCTCCCAGAAAGGGTTTTTTGTTTTGTATTCTTAATCTTCGTAGAATATTTGAAAGGGGAAGAAAGGCTGATATGTAAAACTCCTCATGTTGGTTTATACTTCAACTTTTTCAAAATCCTGATTTTCAAAATCCTTATTTTATTTGCTCCTGTTTCCTCTCCTAATTCTTGAGTGCCATTCAAGCCCATCGAGTCTGCTGTATTTCTTTTAAGGAGTTGCTGGTTCTTTCTTATGTAAGATGCTAGAATATTCTCTCACGTATCTCCTCTTCTGCACCCCCTCCTGACTGCTGTGGGCACACCAGCATGGGGTCTTTCTGTTCTCCAAATACATTAGTTGATTAATAGATCACTAATCGAAGTGATAATTTAAGTGTCTCAGACACAAAAAGACAGGCCATTCTAGCCCGTGTCCTGCCCTAGTCACGTAACAACAAGGAACTGGTGCCCCCGCAAGCTCCCTGACCCCACAAACAACCCCTCACCCACGTTAGGCCCATCCCATTCTACCCCAAGACCTGGCCTCAGTCCCATGATAATTACTTAGGGTGTAGCCGGCCATCCAGTTGCCCTTGCTGACCAGGCCCTGCAGCAGGCGGAAGAGCAGCAAGGATATGTAGTTGGGCGCAAAGGCCATGAGCACACCCGACACGGCGTTGACCAGCACGGTGCCCAGGAGACACAGCTTACGGCCAAACCTTCAGAGACAAGGAGACATGGAGGGCAGCTGGGAGAGGTTGAAATTTGGGGTCAGACATTCATGGTGGAATGCCAAGGGTCACAGTCAGAGGACACTGCACTACTGTCCTGGGAAACTGCAGGGTCTATCAGGACAGCAGTGCCCAGTGCCCCACCCAGACTGTTCATCTGTCCCTACAAGCTCTCCAGCCCTTGCTGGGTCTGAAGAGGAGTCTGAGTGCTCCCAGCAGCATCACAGCTCAGCCGGGCAGTGCCCGCAGCCCCTCTCCAGTTCTCATGCCTGTCCCTTCACCTTATCTTCATATTGAGCAGATGGCATCATTATTATCGCCACTGGTCAGGCTGCACCCAAACCAGGCTTCCTTCCTCCCATAGTCTTATCAACCATCATGGAAGCTTTTCTGTGCCATATTCAGCTCTGATAGTGTAGCCATACAAGGCTGTTGCTCTTCTCCTTTATCTGGGAATGAAATGGGCAAATTACTCTCTAGGACTGCACTGTTCCCACCCAATCTTTTCAACCACACCCCACGTTCTCCCAGAGCCAAGAAAAGAAGCCAAGGACAGGCCATGTGGTGTGCCCGCCCGTGCACACTCCCCACCCACCTGCCAACCCCGTCCCCTCTGCCACCTCCACCTGCCTCCACCATGCCACTTCACTTGTCTACCTTGTGTCCCCTGGCCTAGACCTCCACCCCACCTCAGGACAGCCCCAAACCAGCCAGTAAACCCTCACCCTTTATGAAAACATAGGAACTTCTGCCAGAAGCCACATTTTCTAACCAGGGATGCTCAGTCCCAGCAGCGGCACCTGGCTCCATCCCCTCTCCTTGTCTCCTGCAGCAGCATCTGGGTCTGTCTCCTCTCCCTGTGTCCTGGGGCAGTGCCTGGCTCTGTCCTCTCTCCCTGTCTCCTGCAGCGGTACCAGGCTCCATCCCCTCTCCCTGTCTCCTGCAGCAGCACCTGGCTCTCTGTCTCTTCTCTGTCTCCACCTCTGAGCTGGGCCCCAGACCCCCACCAAGCCTAGGTCCCCGGCCCCTCTCTTCTTCCTGCATCCCTGATTCCCTCCCCTATCGGCATCCTCATCCTGGACCCTCCCCACGCTGTTTTAAAGAGTTGCCACACAACGCCACTCTCCTGCCTTCCAGTTTTCTCCAACCACCCTGTCCTGGGTGCCCCGCCCCGCACAGCAGATTCTGACCATTCCTCCTCAGGGTCTCCTGGTGCATTTCCACAAGTGCCCTGGAGAACAGTTGTCCTTTGATCTCACTGCCATTTCTCCTACATCTCCTTTGCCAAGGCACTTTCCCTGCCTACCTTTCTGCATTGCAGTTCTCTCTCGACACGCTCTTCCAGCGCATCCTGATATGCTGTATAGCCTTAAATACCAACTACTGGTGAAAAACCCCCGATATTGAACTCCAGCCCATACCCCTTTCCAGAGCTCACCCACATACCCAAGTGGCTCCTTGGCACCTCTTCGTAGATGTCTCAGGCCGTGCAACACATCTCCAAACCTAACATCTCTAAGAGCTCTAGCTTCCTCTCTAACCTCTCCCCTATCAACTGCTGAAACAAAATCCATTCCTAACCCTCTGCCTCCCATCTCAAAATGGCCTCACGAATATGCACCTGCTGGAAGCATCAACCTTCCTGTGTCCTCCCTTTCTCTCAGCCCACCAACTGTAGAATCCGCATGCAACTTTGACTCTGAAACACACCTCAGATCTCTCCATCATTCCCCTGGCAGCCCCACAGTAGCCCAAAGCAGGGTCTGCTGTGTCTTGTCTCCAGCAGCTTCTGCAGTTGATTCCAACTGGTCATGTTCTCATGGCAGTAAGGGGAGGCTTACCTGGACTGCTCTTTACATACCTGTCTGCAACGTAGCCAATGCCCAGAGAGCCAAAGAGGAAGCCCGCATTCAAACAGGCCTGAAAGAGGTCCAGCTTCCAGGAGTCGGCACACACCAGGTTGAACTGCCAGTCACACCATGGCAGGAGGAGGACCAAAAGCACAGAACAATGTGTGAGTCAGGACTACACCCTTCCATCCTCTCTTCAGCAAAGCAAATGCATTTCATGAAACTTGGTATCTCTGGGCTGTTTCACAGAGTTTTCTCCAACTACATTTTCATAAGACAAATTCAAAGTTTCTGATGAATCACTCAGCAAATAGCAAATGCGATGGACCCTTGAACAACATGGATTTGAACTGCACGGGTCCACTTATAGATTTTTTATTTTTTTCAGTAAAAGTTACACTGAGTGTGCCTGTCTCTTCTTCTACCTCTTCCACCTTTTCTGCCTCTGCCCTCCAGGACAGCAAGACTGAGCCCTCTTTTCCTCCTCCTCCTCAGCCAACTCAACCTGAAGACAATGAGGGTAAAACCTTGATGATGATTCACTTCCACTTTGTGAATAGCAAATATAGTTTCTCTTCCTTATGATTTTCTTAACATTTTCTTTTCTCTAGCTTACTTTATTGTAATAATACAGTGTATAATACATATAACATACAAAATATGTGTTCCTTGGCTGTTCATGTAATGGGCAAAGCTTCCCTCCAGTCAATAGTAAGCTATTAGTTCTTAAGTTTTCAGGAGTCAAGAGTTACACATGAATTTTCAATTGTGTAAAGGAGTTTGGTGTCCCTAGCCCCTACATTGTTCTAAGATCAACTGTATTCCTAACACCTGGTACCACTCTCATCATGCAGTAATTAAAGAGGCTGTTGTCAGCAGCCTTGCTATTGGTAGTTGGTTATTGAAGGACAAAATGTCTTTGGAAAAGAAAGCAAAATGTCTTCTCAAAAGAGACACAACTGCTAGGTAAGATTTCTAAAAAGAAATATAGCCAAGGAGGTAATTTTTCCAAAACAGAAATGTACCAAGAGAAATACATGTTTTCCGGAATTGGCCAAAGATCCTTCATTAATTACATATTAATTAGTATATATTTAGTTATATAAGTGCCACCAACAATTCTGTACATTCTATTGTCACTGTTGGGGCTGTGAGTGGCAACCCGAGAAGAGGGAAGCAAAGACAGTGGGGTTGCCTTGAGATAGAGTGTGCCTTAGGGTCACATGTGGGTGAGACCGAGGGTTAGAAGAACATCAGAGGTTTCCACACACCAAAACCCAGGAGAGGGGAGATATCAAGGTGGCAGGGACAAAGGAAAAGACAAGCATGGGTTGCTGGGAAGGGCTTGTTTTCTTTGGGTTTTTGGAGAAGGCAGATGCTTCCTGGGTTTAGAGGCCTTGGGGAAGAAAACCAGGAGTGGAGGGACATCCAAGAGTCCTACCTCCCCCAGCATAGAGCATGGTGACACTGGCACATGCCTAGACATGGTAGAGGCTGGACGGCAGAAGAATGACCCCTTCCGCTTTAGAGCTGAGACAGGCAGAAAGAGTGGACTCTCGGGAGAACAGAGGGTGTTGGGTGGGGGCCTCTTGACCCCTTCAGTTCCTGGTGGGTGGGGGACACATCCTACCTTCCCAGCCCTGTCCCTCTGCACTGCTCTGTCCGCATCGGGTCCATGGCTTCCCTAACCAGAACACTGTTGAGTGTGATGGCAGCAAGTCACTTCACAACCCTGGGCCTCAGTTTCCCTGTCTGAAACGTGTGTTGTACCCATTCCATCACATCCATAGGGCTGCTGTGTGCATTGGAGGGAGGAGTCACATGCGGACAGCTTCAATAAATAATAAACCCTTTCATTTTAAAAACAGGTTTTACTGCCCCAACCTCCAACCCTCAAATCTCTGAAGTTGCCAGTATGAGCCATGCCATGCCCCGATCCTGGGGTCAAACATTCAGAACTGGCTTTGAGCAGTGGCTTACGCCTTAATCCCAGCACTTTGGGAGTCTGAGGCAGGAAGATTGCCTGAGCCCAGGAGTTTGAGACCAGGCTGGGGCAACAGAGTGAGGCTTCATCTCTACAAAATATTAAAAAATTAGTCAGACATGGTACCGTGTGCCTGTAGTCCCAGCTACTTGGGAGGCTGAGGTGGGAAGATCGATTGAGCCCGGGAGGTTGAGGCTGCAGTGAGCTGTGTTCAAGCCACTGCACTCTAGCCTGGATGACAGTATGAGGCCCTGTCTCAAAAACAAAACAACATTCAAAGTCTCAAGGACTCTGAACTCAGCCAGCCTGGGTTCTGTCTGATGGACTGACTAGTTCCTTGACATGAGCATTTTTTTTTCCTGAAATATAGGTTAAACTCTGTGTTATCACTTGAATTTCAGAAACAAATACAAGCCTCTCCTAGTAACTGCCTTCTGCCCAGACCCCAGTGTCTGCTCTTGTGGGTGGTACAGCTCTGGGGTGTGCGACAAGCTACTGCTCAGTGTCACTTTCATGTTTTCTGCCAATCCCCATGTTGATTTCCTCTAAAATTCAGCTTAAAACACATCTTCTCCATGGAGCACCTCCCAGGTCACCCGCCCGATGTATAGCTCTTTTCGACTGTGGTTCTTTTCCTGCCTGCCCTGTGCTCTGCCATTAGAATACACATGGACACATCCTTCCTGAGCTTATCTGGCCTTCCCAGGGTCTGTGTCTCCAACTGCCCAACTCTCTCTTTGCAGCCTCCACCCGCGTGCTCTACTGTACAGGATTTCACTCAAGTTGCAGGGGTCAGGGAAAGATGTGCAATTATTACCTGGGGCCTCGGCTTATTCCCTTCTCAGCCACTGTTTTTCTGGTTTTCATTATAATCTTTGCTAGTTGGTGTCTCTGTAAGATGTGGCTGCCGCCTTCCTGAAACACCCTGTTGCCATTATGCCCCAGGACTGTGTATGGAGCCAGCGAGCTCCTGGAGCTGGAGTGCATCCCACCTTCCAGCAACACAGAGAACTGACTCTGCCCCCAGGCTACCCTGAGGAGGTTTCTAGAGCCGCCTGCAAAGCTTGTAAACCTGCCATGCTTCCTCTGCTCCAAAATGCCAGCCCAACCATGAGAACCCCGACACATTTGTGCACCTTGAGAAGATAGGCCAGGCCCTGGGAGAAGCTGGGTCTGCACAAAGGTAGGGACGGGATGGAGGGTGGGAATCCCCTAAGCCCACTGGCTGCTCCTGCTGGGATTTCACCAGGGCCGGGGCAGCTCTTTCTGGCACAGTTATAAAGCAACCTACTGCTTCATCACAAGAACCACTCAGGGTCCTGGTGAAACCACAGATTCCCTGCGGATTCTGCCTCAGTGGGTCCCAAATAGGAGTCCAGGTGATCCTGAGGATAAGCCTAGTTTGGGAAACACTGATGTAACTACCTCTGTCTCCCTTGGCCTGAGACCCCTTTCCGTTACTCAGCATTCATGGCTGATGGAAGACACCTGGCCTGGTGTAGGGGCTGTGGCTGAAACCAGGACTGACAGAGGAGATCCTCTTGCTGGGAGAGTCAAAAGCCAGGAAAATGCCCACATTCCTCCCCCAGTGAACCTCATGATCTTAGCACCTAGCCTTGGGGTGGGAGTTAAACTTGGTGTTCAAACAAATTAACTCATCTTCCCTCCTAAAGCAAGTTCCAATGTCCAAGGCAATGCTAGGTTAAAAATTAGTTCTGCAGAAGTGAATAAACTAAGGTTGATTCCCCAAAAATAATTTTCAGTTTTGGAGGAGGAGCTGGGGTCAAGGAAGTTGGGGTTACAGTGGGAGACAATTCCTACCCAGGAACCAGTTTCTATCACCCTCCCACCTACCCCCAGGCTTCCAATCACCTTAGAAAATCTTCACATGAATCCCACCACCCTTCCAACTCACCATGGCCCCAAAGAACACTTTCTCCTGTAATCATATTCTCTTCACCATCTCTGCCCGTCAGAGTTCCAGGATTCCCACAATCCTCCCCAGGGCTCTATATCTTGGGGTTATTGGAAGTCCCCTCCACAGCTACCATGGACAGGCAGGCTGTTCCAAAGCACTCTCGGGCTCCTCTCATCTGTCCCAGTCTCCCGGCTCCTGCTGCACCCCAAGGTCCCCTCTTACAAGGCCCCTCCATCTGCCCACATGGCTGCCTCTCCAGGGCTCCCAGCACAGCATTCAGAAGCTCCATTTGCACATACTCCCCAAGCCAGAGCCCTCTGCCAAGCTGTGCCTCCTTCTCCCCAGCCCCAACAATGCTGGCATCTCTTACATCATGTCTTCCCTTCATTCTCATGACAACAATGTTTTGGCCAACACTTCTCACCGGGGCTCTTTCTTGGCCTCCTCAAGCGTCTCTCTACCTCTCCTAAAGCCTCCAATCCCACCACCACCCCTTCCCACCCATTCACGAGTCCAGCTAGGATCGCATTGCTTGCCTGCCTAAATAAGACCCAAACTCGTTCGTTGGGTGCTGAGGTAGCATTGCCAGGATTCACAGACAAAAATACAGAATGCCCAGATAAATCTGAATTTCAGATAAACAACTTTTTTTAGGATAAGTATGTTCATGCAATATTTGCAGTCTGAGTTATCCCAGTATCAAATATCATGCAGTATCTGGGACGTAAGTATCCTATCCAGTTGGGTTATCTGAAGTTCAAACGTTCAAATTTAACTGGGCATCCTGCATTATCCCTGGCAACCCCACACTAAGCACTCCATGTTCTGGCCCCAAGGTTAGACACGAGTGTTCTCCCCGCAACTCCTCATATCACGACCTTCATATCAGGGCTCCTTGTACCCTGAATGCAGCAAACACTCCTTGGGCCCTGAGGCTGGTCTCAAGCTCTCCCCTTGATCTGGGATCTACTTCCCCTCCCACCTGTCCCCTCTCCTTGCTGGCCAAAATACCACCTGAGGCTCAGCTCACACCTCCTCCCAGAAGACATCCATGATCAGATCAGAGCTCAGCAGCTGAGATCTCTGCCTTCTTAGAGCCCACCAGTCCCTTTCCACCCTGTTCGTGGCATTCACCACAGGTGGCCTTGGGCTGTCATTAAATGAACATTGGTCTCATTCTGGCCACCCTCCTCCCCTCTCAGTCCCCACAAGACTGCAGACTCCTTGAGGGACCTCACAATCTTCTTCTGTATCTCCCCTGCAGCATCACACCCCTGCCCCAGAACAGAGGGAGCGTGCCGCACGTACTGGATGGATGTCTGACTGGAGGAATGATCACATCTGATCTCCTCAAAGCAGAGTACGTCTCAGTCCCAGAGAACAAACACGTCCCCATCCTGGTCTGCTTCTAGATTCCCAGTTGGGAATGTCACACGGTTGGAGATCCCTGGAAGGAGGGCTGCCTAACTTGTCATCCACTGTTGGAGGATGCCTTGGAGACAAGATGTCTCTTAAGCATCGTAAAGCCAGTTGCACTGGCACCTGCTCTGCTCCAGGCAAGCAGGTAAAGCCATGCTCAGGCCAAGAGGGGAGGGACCCTACGCTTTCCTCCAGTAAGAGCCCTAAATGTGTCACCACTGAAACCACTCAGGAAAGGGAAGAGAGGAAGAGCAGAGACTCAAGAAGCCCTGAGAGCTTGGGCGAGGGTAGTGGGGGCAAACAATTGGGCGGGACCAGAAGCAGGGAGGACCCGGTTACCTCTTATTTCAGGGAAGCAGTGCCCACGCCAAAACTACGCCATTGCTCGTTACTAACAGAGAGGCTCTGACAAGCTTTGGCCTACGGCTTCTCCAACCGACCAAGCGTCCGCACTTGTTACCGTGCAATACTTTCAAACGAGCTCATGACGGGAAAAAAATGTGGTGACGCTTTTTACTAAAAGATTCTCAAAGCAAAATGCCCAAATAATCAAGTAAACTACTCAAGCAAGGCCCTTTTGAGGCCATCGCCCTATCCCAGAGGCCCCATCGGACCGCAGGGTGTGACTCAGTGTGGATTTGCTCAGTGCTTTCACAGATCCCAGCTGAACCTCATATCCCTATGAGGCAGCTGTCCTCATCCCTGGTTGACTGATGAGGAAATGAGGCTCAGAGAGGCAGTGACTCACCCAGTGATACTCAGCTAATAAGGGGCACAGCTGGGCTTCCACCAAACATTCTCATTCCCAAGCCAGGGCAATTCCAGGCCACCTCAGCACCATCATTTAGGTCAATTGTCATTGCTCTTGAGTGGAAGGAGGGGGCCCACGGTACTATTGGTGGGGAAGCAGGGCCCAGAGCAAGTTGATGGTTCTGGGAGAAGCCAGTGGGGTAGGCAGAGAGGCTCCTGGTCTCCCAGCCGAATCCCATTCAAGCAACTCAGCAAACTGGCCCCCTACTTGTGCTGGCTGGTCTCTCCTGCCTCAGCGTCCTCCTCAAAGACCCAGAGTTTGTGGTGGATCAAACTAGAGAAAAGAATGCCCCGTGCCTAGGACACAGCCAGCCACTACGTGCACAATAAACACAGCCCCCTACCTTTTTCCTGATGTGGACCTGAACCTCACAGGATTTGCTTTATATTTCTCCCTGTCCCAGGAACTCCCGTGTTACAGAGGCTCTTTTACCTCGGTGACGATGGAGGAGCCAGGAGTGTCATACACCCAGCCATCCTGGCAGGGGCCCAGCGGCAGGTAGCTCCTGTTGGTGGCCAGGCTAGCCAGGGGGTCTACGCAGCTGAGGGCGCTCTGGTTCCAGTCCACTTCATAGCGCCTGCACTGGCTAAGGAAGGCCTCGTCCGCAGGCCCTAGGCCGGGAACTGTGTAGTTTAGCTCCTCCGCAGGGCTCCAGCCACAGCGCTGGCTCAGCTCAGCCACCCCGGGGCTCTGGCAGCGGTGGTCAGGTGTGAAGCCCAGGAAGACAATGCCCACACAGATGGGCGCAAAGGCAGCTGACAGTAGGCTTAGGGTGAGGAAGGCTTGCTTCTGGAACCAGCCAAACTCCCCAACCTGCTCCAGAATGTCATCCACGGTGGGCATGATGGCTCAGGACGCTTATGGCCGTGGCCAGACCTGCTCTGGGCTGCAGTGGCCAGGTGCAATGTCTCCCTTAGAGATCTTTGAAAAGGAGTGGTTTGAAATCAGTTTGCTGTCCAAGTGTGAAACATCTGGAAGACAACCAAGCAGAAATAATCTTTTACCCCATGGTGCTGGTTTCAGGAAAAGGGAGAATGCACGTGGCTGCCTGATCAAATGTTAGCTTTATCAGGGAGCGAGTCAGTGGCATCTAAGCCTGAAGGGAATTGGAGTTCAGCCGCAGAGCAAGAGGAGGGCAGGAGAGCAGGCCGTGCAAACCTCCTAGCAGCCCTCTCAGGGCTCTTCCAAAGAGAACATCTATTCTTTTTCTACATGTGATAGTATGAGGCAAGTATTGGGTCACAGCCAGGTACTAGATACTGTATTTGGCTAATTAGTTCCATGATACCATTTAAGTCTTTTTTTAGGTTTGTTTTCTATAGGTTTTGGGGGAGCAGGTGTTATTTTGTTACATGAGCAAGTTCTTGAGTGGTGATTTGTGAGATTTTGGCGCATCCATCTCCCAAGCAGTATACACTGCACCCAGTTTGGGTGTTTTGTTTTGTTTTGTTTTGTTTTGTTTGAGGTGGAGTCTTGCTCTGTTACCCAGGCTGGAGTGCAGTGACTTGATCTTGGTTCACTGCAGCCTCCGCCTCCTGGGTTCAAGCAGTTCTCATGCCTCAGCCTCCCATGTAGCTGGGACTATAGGCACGGGCCACCATGCCAGGCTAATTTTTGTATACTTAGTAGAGATGGGGTTTCTCCATGTTGGCAAGCCTGGTCCTGAACTCCCGACCTCAGATGATCCGCCCACCTTGGCCTCCCAAAGTGCTGGGATTACAGGCGTGAGCCACCACACCCAGCCCACTGAACGCAATTTGTAGTCTTCCCACTCTTTCCCCCTGATTCCTTGAAGTCCATTGTGTCATTTTGAAGAATTTCTTATAACCCAGACAAATCAAAATAAAAAATAGGAAACTGACAGCTCAGCAGAGTTCTTGGAGATCCTGCAGCCCATACCCCCATGCCCAGAGCCTGCTGTGGGCGCCTCCACCGAGCCTCAGTGGGGGTATGGTGTGTTTGTCCTCCAGGCCCCACTTCTATTTGTCTCTAAGGGATTTCAGGCCAGAAACTGGTGGAGAAGGGAGCAGTGGAGCAACCACAGGCCAAAGCTTTGGAGCCCCACGGGCAGCTCCACATCCAGCCCTAGCACCGCCCTGCTGCAATGCCCTGGCCTCAGGGCTGGCCTGCGCTCAGGTCCTAAGGGAGCTACCACTGGGTAGTGGGGCACACAGCAGCAGCATCGCACAGCCACAGACCCCAAGAAAGGGCCGCAGCCAGACACAAGCCGATCAGCGAACCTCGGTAATAAAAGCAGCAGCCTCCATTTTGGGTGCACCTACTCAGGGCTAAACACACATGATCTAGTTCGTTCTCACAGCAGCCTTCACGGTAGATGCTGTGACTATCCCCATCCACAGCTGGAAAAGCAGGGGCTTACAGAGGTAAAAGCAGCCTTCAAAGTGTGCAGTTTCTGTACTTGAACCTCATTTTTCTCCGGAGCAAGCTCTCTGGATTTATTAAGCCACCTTTGGCCGCCTAGGAACTCTTCCCTAGCTCACGTGTTGGATCCTTTGTTCATTCCACAAATATCTGCTGAGTCCCTATACATGTCAAGCAGTGTGCCAGGCTCTGGGACACAGAGATGGGACGGTCCCCAACTCCAAGCAGCCTATGGTCCAGTGGGGGAGATACTCCCAAGGGTGATGGCAGCAGCTGCTGCTATAACGCCAGCTGCAGCAGGGAGGTGCTGGCTGGAGCTGCACACTCCATGGAGCTGGTGGGAGCCCCGCCCCCCTGGGCGGGACTACAGCCACCCAAACTTCCGCTGTGGGTCCAAGCCTCCTTGTGCAGTTGGAGGGGACCAGGAGCAGGCGGGATCTGCCTGCCTGGGTGCAGCTGCACCCGCCTGACCCACAGTTGCAGACCTGGACCTCCCACTCCACAGAGCAGGCAGTAGCTGAGGACAAGCAGAAACCCCACCCGTTCCAAGTCGGCAGGGTGGGAACTTCCTGGGTACAGCTGTGGCAGCACTCCCAGGTGCCTGACCTGGGCATCTCTGCAGCCTGCACCCTCAGGGGCCCAGTAAGACTTCCACTGCCAGCCCCAGCCCTGCAGGCTCAGGGGCGTCAGCTCCCACTGCCCGGCCTCTCTCCTCTCCTGGTGCCCACTCTGATCTCAGAGCGGGGGTTGGGGCCAGGCCCTGAGGCCATGACTGGCAGCAGGAGGCAGACAGAGTCCTGGGCAGAAGTGGGTGGGTCTCCAGTAAGGTACCACCTTCAGGCCAGGGAGGGCCTGAAGGCTGCGGGCCAGGCTGCCAATCCCATGAACTGAATGGGGATTCGTGGTGCCTTTCTAGACCCACCCATGGCTGCCTATGGACCAGTCAGCATTCACTTCCTCCCCTCTGAGGTCCTTAAAAGCCCTGGTCAGCCAGAGCAGGACAGAGGACAGCCAGAGGATGAAGAGGGCAGAGAGGCAATGGGACAACCAGCTGCAGAAAGGAGTACCCTCTCTGCTGATAGCAGGAGATGATGGGATGATGGGACCACCACCTGTGGAAAGGAGCTACTGTCTCTTCTGAGAGCTGCAGAGATGACCTGCCAGCAGAGAGGAGTCACCCTCTCCAGGGTCTCTTCTCCACTGAGAGCTGCAGACATCAGGATGTCCAGCTGCAAAGAGGAGCTACCTCTCCAGGGCCTCCTTTCTGCTGAGAACTGAACACTCGACAGATGACCTGCCTACAAGAGGAGCTACCCAATGCAGGTCTCCTCTGAGCTGTTGTAACACTCAAGAAAGCTCATTTTTGTCTTTTTCACCCTTCATTTTTCTGCATACCTCCTTCTTCCTGGACTCAGGACAAGAACTCACGCAAAGGCACAGCAGCCACAGAGGTTTCTGACCAAAAAATTGATACCTCAGAGATCTTGTAACACTTTGGGGCTTGTCTGGGATCTGTGGAAGGGTGAATAAAAGCGTATCTGTTTTCTGTCCTTTATTTCAGAGTCTCTGAAGTCCCTAATAGTCAAAATGAAGGAAAAGTACTAGGCCTGTGTCAGCCAGTTAAAAGCTACTAGCATGGCTGCTGGACTGAAGACACGGAGGACAGGCTTGCTGGGGAAGATGCTGTCTACCCATCACCCTGGGGTGCTGGGAATTTGTTCCAACCCAGTTTGGAGGTCTAGCCCTCCGTGAAGGCTTTCTTCTTTTCTTTTCTTTTTTCCTTCTTTCTTTTCTTCTTTCCTTCCTTTCTTCCTTCCTTCCTTCCTTTTCTCTCTCTCCCTTTCTTTCTCTTTCTCTTCCTTCCTTCCTTCCTTCCTTCCTTCCTTCCTTCCTTTCCTTTCTTCCTTTCTTTCTTCTTGTGTCTGTCATGGTTCCTATCTCTTATTTATATACAATGATAAATGTTAAGAATATTGTATTAAACCAGAGATGTTACTGGGTAGAATGAGCATTCGGCTTAGTCATCGAAAGTATAAAATAGAAGGTTAAGAGTACCAGAGACAAAGAAAGTGTGCCTTAGTATCTGTATGTCAATTTGTGGTGAAAATGTTCTTGTAATTTACTTGGTTGCCAACTTAGGGGCAAGCAACTGAGGCACAGAAAAGAAGCATTGCCTCACGAAGGCAGCTTTTCTGTAAACGAGGGCAAAGGGTACAAGGTCCCTTATGTGCAGGCCTTCTTTGCCTTGCAGGGTAACCCAGACCTTTGCCAACATTATAGGATTGATTTATCAGCCCTCCTAGTGGCCATCTCAGGAGAGGCTACTAGGGGCAATCCCAGGGAAATGGGAAAGCAAACCCTATCCAGGTTCTCCTGAAGCTTACCTCAGCCATGAATCCTCATTGTAGGCAGGTTTTAGTCTCCACTGCCCCTCCAAAAGATAGGGTGAATGTGGCCCCATTAAGCTCCAGGTCCCCTTTTCTCTCCAGGACTTAAGGCAAATTAAAGGGAGTCTTGGTGAGTTTTTAGATGGCACTGATAAGTATATAGAGGCTTTCCAGAACTTAACTCAAGTATTTGAGCTCTCCTGGAAGGATGGCCATGTTACTTTTGAAACAAACCCTGACCACTGCTGAAAAGTAGGCCACTCAGTAAGTGGCAGAGAATTTTGGGAATGAGACTTATCCAATTGGAAGAATAGCAGTATCATTGGAGGACCCTAAATGGGACCTCAATGATGAAATGGGAGAATGAAGGAGGAAACTCTTTCAGGTCTGCATATTGGGCTTGTGAGGGACTGGGACAAGGCCTCTCAATTTCTCTGGGCTATCCATGGTAGACCAGGGATTGGATGGGAGTCCTGATTCAGTAGAGGGACAGCTGGTCCTAGGGGATGTGTTTATTACTCAGGCAGCCCCTAATATCAGGAGAAAGCTGCAGAAACAGGCCATAGGACCAGGTAGTATTTTAGAGGACCTCCTGAAAGTACCCACCTTTGTCTTTTACAATAGGGATCAGGAAGCCCAAGAGAGGGAAAGGAGACACAAGAAAAAGGCAGAGGCTCTAATAGCCTCCTCGCTGGCTCACAAACCCCGGAGTCCCCAAGATGCACCTGCTAACTGCTATAAATGTGGTGGACAAGGGCATTTTAGGAGGGACTGTCTGGACAGCAGGAAGAGGCCACCTTGACCCTGTCCAGGTTGCGGTGGGGACCACTGGGGGACAGATGGTCCCCAGAGATGTGAGTTGCCAGGTCCAGGGCCAGTCTCCTGTCAGCAGGACTGACAGGACCCAGAGCTGCTCCTCCCAGCTCCAGTGGTTCAGACTTCCATTGTCATCCAGGAGCCCCAGGTGATTCTGGGGATCAAGGGAAAGAAGGTGGACCTCCTCCTGGACTCAAATGGGCCTTTCACTTCTCTCCAATCTAGACCCCATCCTCTCTTAGCACAACCGTGAGGGGTGTCTCAGGAAAGCCCAACCTCTTAGTTGTCACCTTATTAGGCCAGGTCCCTAATTCCTGGGACTCCCTTTCTCTCCCTTGTTTGAGGAGGACCTGGCCCCACAGCTTCACCTGCTTGTGATAGGGAGGCAACAGAGGAATGGCCCCTGCCAGTTGCTAACTGCAATTTGGCAAGGACCATCTGGGATTAGTTTAATGGGTTCATAGACCCTCCTGAGGCACCTTTTTTCCCCAAGCTTCAGTTTGAAGCCCTGGAATGGAACACTAGACCTGAGGCAGATGACAACAGGAGTCAAGGGGCACGGCACAGGTAAGCATGACTAATTCCTGCCAGTTAGGCTATCCCGCTCATAGATGGAGGTCATGCTCGCATCCATGACATAGATAAGGTCTAGGGAACTCAAAGGTTACCAACTGCAGGAGACGTAGGCTCTGCTCAGGTGAGTACAAATATTCCTGTCAGCTATGCCTCCAACTTCACGGGCGAAGGTTGCACTTGCACCCATAGTTGGCACCTGCACAGGTCACTGGCACTTGGGGACATAAGGACAGAAGAAAAAGAAGGGACACCTCTTCTTCTCTCCATCACATACCCTGGGTATTTCCTAGGAAGAGAAAGGAACAAAGTGACACCTTCTTCCCCTCTTCCAAGGTGGGTAACCAACCAGTCACTTCAGCCTGCACTCAAGTGCATCCTAAATCACTGGAACTCCTTTGACCCTCAGATTCTGGAGATAGAAAAAACCTTCTGCCCTTTCACAGGACTCCAGGGTCAATAGGGCTTCATGGCTCAGGGGAAGGGAACCCAGCAGCCTAACATGCTGACAAAAGGGTAAACATTCTTACCAGTCAGAATTTTGGCTTCTCTCTCTGTGCAAACTGGTTGCTGGAACGATAAAAAAAAAAAAAAAAAATCACTATATTATCTGCCCCTCCATGAGTTAAATTGGCCATTTGGCATGGCGAAAGTTGGGTAATAAGAGACTTAAAAGGGCTTCTTTAAAAAGGAGTGCTATGGTTAAAAGTTAGCTTAATTAAAAGTAGATGTTCATGGATATCCAAGCTATAGATTTATTTAAACGGCATTTATATCATTTCTCTTTGTGGATCTTGTTTTTCTGGAAAAAGGGTTTTTCTTCTCAGTTGACTGAATTATCTTTCTCCATCTTTGTCTTGCCACTCTTGATGCGCACACAAGGGGGCCCCAAGATAACCTCTGATGGCCTGAGACTCCTTTGGGAAAACGGAGGGGACAACACTGACCCTTTTGGGGAAAAACCTGCTTTCCTCATAGTACCCCGGGGATTAGAGGCAAATGGATCCCTTTCAAAATCTGTTTTCGTCTTCCAGCCTTGCCTGCTTACTGGGCCTTGGAAACTGCATGTTTTCCTAGCCCTCCTTCTTGAATAGCACCACCGTGGGGCCAGTCATCCAATTAGGAGACTGGCACATGAAAAATTTTGGAAGTACTGGATCTCCGTCTGTCTGTCTGTGTTGATATATATGTGTCATATGTGTCATGTTTATATAAAAAAGAGCTCTCATTGATTGGTTTAAAGAAAATAAGTGCTTAGATCAAATATTTTGAAGAAAAATAGAGCTGAAATGCCTTTTAGTTCATGGCTATCACTCTAGTGGAACGGGAAGCATGGGAAAGCAAGGCCTTAAATCTCACAGCAGGCCATTGCCTCTGGAGGGAAAACATGAAACAGCACCAGTGCCCACCTAAGGTCAGAGACGTCTGACACTCTAAGATTGGATCCCAAAGAAGGATGCCCCGGAAGATCCTCTGGACTTCAACCCCTCTAAAGGGGATGCCCTTAGCAGAGGTTCTGAGATCTAGTACTGAACCCACCTTAGAATTTTCTCTCACAGCTGCAATACTGTTTGACCCCGATATTATATGAAATCTGGAGGTTACTGTTGAATGGGAAAGTGAGATGCCATTGCATGTATCCAGGCTTTTGTGCTGTTGTTCTAAGCAGGGAGCCTGGATAACATGTGATGCTATCCTTTGGTGCTGTTTGGCCCCAGTGTTCTTTAGAGTGGGTGGAGGTTTGGCCTTTACAAATCAACCTGCCATGGAAACTGCTTTACCTGAAATTTTGGTTCACAGCCTTCATTGGATTATCTATTGGAGCAAACAAAGTAAAACGGGTGAGCTCGTGTTGCTGTCCTATGGTTAGGGTTCCAAGCTATTGGATCTTCGTGTGTGTGTGTGTGTATACGTGTCTAGATGTGTTTACTTGTATGTACACTTATTGTTATATGTTGTGTCTACCAAATTGGCTTATAAGTAAAAGAGTGTTCATAAATTAAGTAAATAAGTCTAAGCAATTTTCAAATTCACTTGACTTAAGTAAGACTTTGCTAAATAGGCTGGCTTTTAAATTATTGGTAAAATAAAAATAGAAACGTCTTCAAAATATAGACATGGTCTAAATTATGCAAGTCAGAAACTAGGTTGGCTAAATGCTTTAAGGTTGTAAACTGCTTTGGCTTTTGAAAATTGTCCAACTTTCCTGCTTTACAGTTTGGTAAGGCCTGCCCTAGCTATGCTAGAAATAGTCAGACCTCACCTGCACCTAAGTGCATAACTAAAACAACTTACTGGGTATTTCACCAAAATTAAGAATTGCTAAGAGCTACCATTATAACACGTAGTGATGACTACTGAAAATAGATCTACATACGAGGTGAGTAAGGAGAGTAAAATGTATCATTAGCAAAATAATATAAGAAGGTATGGGAATGTAAATTTTTGCCTAGTTCAGAAGGTTAAATGATTGTTTTAAATTATATAAGATAAGGCTAAAGGTTCAAACAAGTTATGGAAGGTTTGTAAAAACTTAATCTTGTAAAAGAATCCTGTGTGTGAACATATTGACTAAACTAAAAAGGATATTTGGTTTTCTGTAAGTTGAACATTGGAATACAAGCACAACAAGGTTTTCTTGAAGCACTTACATGCTGTTTAACAACAACAAAAAAAAATTGTAAAAGGTTATAAAAGATTTATAACAATCTCAGTTCATGGTCAAACTGATTAAGATTGGATGATTTCTGTGTAAGGTTTTCTTTTTTTTAATTGGGGTTGACATTAATAGACTAATGTAAGGGTTAAATTTGGCTTTCACTTGAACAAGATTTTCATGCAATGAAAGATTTTGTTTTCCTTGTGAGTAAACTACTGATAAACAAAGGGAAGGACAAGAGATAAGATTGTTTGGAAAATTGGGTCTTCCCTCTTAGTGACTAAAGGTCTTTGCTTTGAGTTATTTAAATGACAGAGTAACCACAATTTCTGTTAAGTGTTTTGAGCCTTGACAGCTTCAAAATTGTCTTTCCTAACCCCTGAGTTTTGGATGCTACAGAAGAGCCCTGGAGCATCCAAAGGGAGAGGTAAACAGGGTTATTTGACAAGTTTAGTTACACAGGATTATCAAAATAAGGTGTTTGATCTTCAGGTTATATTTTAGTGAAAAATGTTAATGTGTGTTCCAAAAATTGTATGGGATTCCTAGAGTTATGATGTCTGAGTTTGTGTTATCAATCATAGCTAGGGTTGTTAGGTTATTGTGTATCACAGAGGTGACCAAATTTCTTCATCGATTGTGCTTTTGACTGTGAATACCCTAGGACATTTTGACATTCACAGACAATTGTTGTCATGTTTTGATCCTCTTCAAGGGATGGATTATAGTCTTCAAATGCAGATTTCTGATAATTTTGGAGATTGTGAATAGGAGTTTACTGGGTGAGCTGAACTAATAGAAGACTGAAGCAATCTTGTTTTGACTTTTTGCTTGGAATATTGTTGATCCTTTATCTTGTTTTTCAGAATCAAGGAAGCTTTTCTTTCGAGCTATTTGTAGCTTTTGACAATTGTGAAGGTGAACCAACTAGTGATCTCTGACTACAGCTCAGAAGAAACAAGGCATGGGCCATCAAATTCCAAATGGTCATGAAAATGGAGCCTCAGATGATGGCTCCCTTGTACTGGGTATTCTTAGATAGGTCTCTGAGAGAGAATTGACTGTTGTTTTCCCAAAACAATGCCCCTTGTCAGCATGAAGCAGTTAAGAGTGGTTATCGTCCCTATCCTAACAGCAGTCAGGTGTACCTCTTCAGAGGGGGAAATGATGGCAGCAGCTGCTGCCATCATGCTGGCTGCAGCAGGGAGGCATGGCTGGGGTTGCACACTCCATGGAGCTGATGGAAGCCCTGCCCTCCTGGGGCTGTGGATTCAAGCCTTCCTGTGCTCTTGGAGGGGGCCAGCAGCAGGCAAGATCTGCCTGCCTGGGTGCAGCTGCAGTCTGAGGCTTCTCAGCTCAGCACAGCCACGGCTCCCATGCCCAACTTCCCATCTGGATGCTGAAGTGTCTCCATCTCTTTACTTTCTTCTAGACTATCCTTCTCAAAAGCTGAATCTGGCCCTTCCACAGCTCTCAACTGCTTTCAGGACAAGTTCAAAATCCTTACTGCGACAGTCACAGCAGGCTCCAAGTTCTGGGCTTGCTTCTGCCTTACCTATCCAACACCCCCGGGCCACACTGTCCCCAACTCAACATGGCAATCTTGCCGCCTTGCACACACAGCTCACCTGCACCACCTGCCCGTTGACCCCATTCTCATAGAACAATGTCCAGAACTGATAGCAAGTATGACTCAAGGGCACAAGAGGCCAAAAAACGACGACTCAACAGAGTGGAGCCAGAGAAATAAGGGCATGAGTGCACCTCCCTGAGCCACGGGATTCTTCAGAGTCGGTAATTTCCAGAAATCCAGTCTTGTCCATATGACCTCCTGGTGACACACACACTGGCCCTTGTGACCCGATCGCCAACAGGGGTAAGATCTGTGTACCCATCAGTCCTTTAACTTGTACAATGGATCGGACCAGCCCAAAGTGTTCTTTAATCACCAGGTGGTATCTCAGTCGTGTGAAGGTCCTCGTTTGTAGGAATGCCTGGTGATGGGAGGGAACTTAGTCTCAAATGATTCAGGGAAAGAGTTGTCCTGTAAGTTCTAATGTCTGTATGTTGTCTCCAGTCTATATGTTCCTTCCTGGGGAATCATCTCATGTCATGTATTATTTTAGGGTTGGTGAAGTACAGGCTTCAGATGCTCTTAAAATGTTCCTAAGAACCAGATTTCCACTTCACCATGGATTTCCTTGGTGTGGGGTTTGCCTGTTCCATCTTTAGCACGCCAGTTCTTATTCTATGTCTCTGTCATTCATGGACAGTCTCAAGAAAGGGGCACAGAAAATTTTGTTAAAAGGAAGCTGAATACCCAGGTTGTACTCCATCAATAAAATCATTTCTCTGAAGAGTCCAATTCTGATTTGCTGTCACATGATATTTTTTCCTAAAAATATCATCTGTAACAACAGCTGGCAAGTAGTTACTCTTTTTTCAGAGGCTTGGGTTTTTAAGAGTCAAAGCAAACGCACTCAAACATGTTGTCACTTCTCCTTCCCCACTGACGGCGACATTAGCAGGCAGCCAGCGGTGCAGACAACACGCCTCTTTGCCATCCAGCTTACCAAGGGGACGGGCAGGTCCCTGCATATGCCGCTCCTTACAGAGAGGGCTCCCCATGGTCTTAGCAGGAGGTGGGAACGGCCTGGAGGACAGCCCCCTGGGGAGAACGCCTGAGGACCACAGTCTTTCTTTGGTCATAAACTTTTAGAAGACCTGACATGTCTTCCTCAGGAAAGGTATTGCGAAGTCCTCAAGAGTAACTTTTTTAAAAAGGTAACCCCAATTGGATAATTGAAAAATTAGATGGTTGAGGTTTTTGGACTCTATGGGGAAAAAAAAAGAGATGGAGGATAGGATGTTGAGTCTAAGAGGTTTGTTTTTAACACTGGAGTAATTTCCTGTTTCCAGGTTAACATACAGGTAAGCTCTCAGTCACTGCTGAGTAATTTAAGATGGAAAACTCAGTGAGCTTACTCAAGAGAAAACATTCCCATGTTAGATTAGGTTGCACACAAAAAAGCTTTATTGTCTCACTGGACTCTGAACTCCATGTTCATTGTTTTGATGAACAGGACCACACCTCGAGGTTGGCCTGGAGAAGGTAAAGAAATCAGATCTAGAAAGAGCTGAGGGGAGGCAGATTAGACCCAAAGTTAACACCTATGACCAGGAGACTCCAGAGAAAAAGGAAAGTGCTCCTCACAAAGGGTCAATGAGAACACCAGAGTCAAAAACCCAAACTCAGTCACCTAACAGAAAGAAAAGACAGGCAGGCAGACGGGCAACTCGCTTGGGAACGTCTCACTATCAAGGAAAAAACTGTAACACCCAATTAATAATTTATCTTTTATTGAAATTGCTGAATACTTTATATTACAGTAAAGTTGATTGAAAAAATGAAGAGAAAAATCAATTTTAAAAAATACACTCATGTTGAAATCAAACAAGCCAGCCAAACCGGTACAGGCTGAGGGATGCTGCAGGGCGGTTTGCTTCTCAGCAATAGAACACCAGAGTCTATATACAATTCTACAATGCGAGAAAAGTCATTCACTAAATATGGCAGAAAAGGCGCTGCCGCCAGAATAAGAACACCAGCAGCGCATCCCTCCTCCTCCACGCCGTGCCCGCCCGGCCTCCCTCCTCCTCCACACTGTGCCCACCCGGCCTCCCTCCAGCATGAGGCCAAGTGCAACGCTAGGCCTGAGGCTCTGGCCCATGATTTTTCATGCGGTTTCTGTAAGTCACACACTGTGCAAATTAAGGCTTCTTATAGGTCGAATGGTTGATCAATACTTTTTTCTTAAAAAAATAAGCACAGTAAAGGTGGTATCATGAGAACCTGAAGAGATGAGACCTATACCCCAAATCTGGAAAAGTTCATTTTCTCTGACACCTCAACTCCACTCAAACACACACACACACACACACACACAAACACACAAATCAATCTTTGGGCAGGTTGTTTGAATTCACCAGCCGGCGAAAGAAATACTGACAAATGTGCTGTGTACGCCCAGGCTTGAAGATGTCATGCAAAAAGCTGCAGCCATTCCTGACTAAAGGCATAGAACAGGCGCACTCTCCAAAACCTAGGCACTCAGGGGCCCTGTGCACGTATGTGTGTGTGTGTGTGCGCGCACGTGTGTGCCCTTAAGAAACAGAAAGCAAAAGAGAAAAGAGATAGAATGAGCTCCAACTCAGGGGACACACTAATGACCAGTTCAAAATCCCACCGGAAACTGTCCCGCACACCGACAGCCTCGCCATCTCAGGATGGACAAACCGGTGCATTACACCCTTGCCGGCAGGAAGAAACGGTGGCTGTTTTCTTTTTTTTCTTTTTCTCAAACCTGAGTAATTGTCAAAGTCAATAAATAGGGGGAGAGAATTAAAATGCTAAAATATATCGGGGTTAAATACCCTATCGGGCCTAAAGCAGCAAGGGTTTCTTTGAATGCAGCCCTCTGTTTTGAGATGCGTCTGGTCTTACGCTTTTAAATGAGGACTTGGGGCAAAAGCCTGGGTACAAGGCACCGCCCTGTGGCCGATCTGAGCCATGCCTCATTCCAATGACTGTAAACAAAGAGGAAGGAGTGGGGCCTGACCTCCTTCACCCTCTCCCCCATCACGAAAACTCTTCCCTTTTGAAAGTTTTTGTTAAAGGCAAAATTATAGAAGCATCATCGAGTGGAAGTCTTATTTGGTTGGAGGTGCTTGGCTGTCCCGTGGCTCCGTGTCCCCTGCAGGCACTGCGGAGTCAGATGTGTAAGAGGTCCTCGTCGCTGTCGTCATGGAAGGACACCAGCTTGGTGGAGCTCACTGTCTTCTGCTGTGCAGACCTGGACTTCCCTTTCCTCACCTTCTCACCCCTGACCAGCCCTGCCCTATCGTCCTCACGCTCCTGAAGGGTGTTGCTCTGTGGGTTTCTCACCGGGTGGGAGCTCTCTGCCCCAGCTCCCCTGCCCGAGTGAACTTTCACCTCTGGGATGGTCAGAACCTCATCCTCACTGTCCTGGTCATCCCCATGCAGGGAGCTGAGGGCTTTCACAGACTTGGTGGTAATATGGCCGTTCTCCTGCCCTTCCTTTCCCTGCCGTGGAGAAGGCAGCTGGATCTCTTCCATCAGCCATTCTGTTTCATTCTCATCTGTCTCTTCTTCCTTGTTCACCTGCCAGGGATCAACAGCAGAGACCACGTGAGCTCCCTCAGAGACCCCACTCTGTTCCACCATCCACCCTATCAGGGATGCCCTCTGCTGGCACGAGCTGGGGAAGAACTGGCCCACTGTCCTCACGGTCACTGCGTCTCCAGTTCGCAGGGAAAGGAAGACCAGGGCTGGCAACACCTTCCTGTTCCTAATGAAACTGCACCAAGGCAGGAGAGTTTGGGAGGGTGACAGTGGGGCCATTTGGCAGGATCCTCACAGCCAAGGGTGGGGCCAAGCAGAAGGCGTTCAGGATGGCCTGGACCCAAAAAGGAGACCAGTGACCCACCAGCTGCGCTGGGGGAGAGGGGGCTCTTCCGGGTTACTCATCGACTGAAAGGTACCCACTGCATGGCAGTGGAGGAGAGTCAAAGGAGGGACTCGAGTCAAAAGCCTAGTTTTAGAAAGCAATTCATCATCACCCATTGAGACCACAAACATTATGTCCTTTGGTCCAGACAATGCCTCTTTTCTGGAAATTTATCTGAAAGAAATCATCCAAATGCTAGATGCACAACTACCTTCACTACCGTGTGTGTTTTTTTTAAAGAACAGCCAAAAACAGTGAAACAACCTAAACATTAAATACTGCAAAGAAATCAGTTGTAACCACGAGAGAAACTTGAGGGCAAAAAAAGTAAAAAAAAAATGTGCTGGGATAAGCGGCGGAGGCAACGGGTGCTGCTTTCCCTTCTGGATTCCAGTCTGCCTGCGACTGCTTTCCTCCTCATCCCTGGTGAGCACAGCATGGACAGCGCAGCACGCGCGGGCCGGGGAGGCAGGCCCTCAAGAGACTCGCCACAGAAAACTACCTTTGAGTATTTGTAGGACACGTTGGAACTTCTCCTGCAGCAAGTGGTCAGCTTACTTATCACTGTTTCCCTATAAAATAAAAAGGAGACAATCATTACTCCAGGGTGGAGAGGGCAAGAGCAAGAGCCCCAGCCCCGCCAGCCCTGCCCCCATCTGCACCACCAGGGGGCTGGCTGCATTTCTCCCACATTCTGAATGACAAATAAGCAGCCGCCGTGATAGGTTATACCCTAAGGTATTTGCTGTGACTGAGTGGAAAGAACATGGGCTTTGGAATCCAACAGCAGAGGGCCCCCTAGAGCAACTTAACATTTGGGCAAGGACTTTTTCACAGGACTTTCATACGACTCTAACAGGACCACGCCGGTCCGCCGCCCCGAAGCCTGCCCGATGGTGGCTCACAGGGACGGACATCACATGCCCTTCCCGGCCCAGACCTTCTTCTGTCCCATTCTGCATTTTGGGTGTGAAGGGCCACAGTCGGTACTTTTTTTTTTTTTGAGACAGTGTCTCACTCTGTTGCCCAGGCTGGAGTACAGCGGTGCGATCTTGGCTCACTGCAACCTCCACAGTTGGTACTTTCTGACCACCTCTCTCACTGGCCTGTGGCTCAGCTGGCAAATGACAGTGGCAGCAGGGAACACCTGAGCTGGCCAGCTCCTGCCCCCAGGCCAGAGCCACTAACACTGATGCCTGATGTGAAAATCTGCTTGACAGTCACATGACAAGTCCTCTCGCCCAGCAAAGTGGGGCAAAAGGATGGCATCCTAGCTGGTACATAGCAGGTGCCTAATAAACTCTTGCTTTTATGACGTGGGGAGGGCAGAGGGGTCAGCTGCTCAGTGGGAAAAGGCACCCATGAAAGATGCCGTTTAATGTTCTACCCAACTTCAGACACAAAGGACCACGGTCCTAGAAGACACAGGCACGGGTGACGTGCGGCGGTGTCAGGCATGGTCAGGCAGAAAAGAAGGCGTTTTAAAAACCACAACACCGGGGGCTGCTTCCAGGGAGTTTGGAACTAAGAACTTCAGACCTTTGCTGTTGTAGGGCTCAAAAACAAGTACGTAAATAAGTCAATAAAACCCCACAAAACGGAGTCAAGATGAGCTATGGGAGGCGTGCATCCACCCAGCCCACCTCGCCCTGCACCCACTCACCTCCTCTCCTTCTTGTAGAGCAGGAGGGCCAGCAGGCAGCAGGTGAGTGCCACCAGCAGCAGGCTGAGCACCGCGCCGACCGCCTGGCTCCGCTCCGACAGCCCCTTGTGCATCTGCTTGTCGTCCCCAGGATTCTCGCTGTCAAAACCCACCCTGCAAGGACGTCACAGAAAAGGAGCCGTGTCACAGGGCGGTCCTGCCGCCACGGCCACAACCTGAGACCTGAGTCCCCAGGGCAAGAGCAGCTCTGACTTTCCCAACCCCATGTGATTCTTATTCCTGCCCAGAAAACAAGGCCACGAGGCCCGCTCCACATGGAAAAGGGCTGCAAAAAGTTCCTGATGATGAGTTTGGGGCAGGGTTGTCAGAAAACAGACAAGGAAGCACTGCTTCCAGCTCCATGAACTGTCATTCACCCAAACACAGAGGAGACAGGCGGGAGGGACGCGGCCCCCTCTAGGTGGCCCAACCCACAGCAGGACCAGGCTGGGGCAGAGGCTGTCCCAAAGCACCACACTTCTCTCCAGGGTCAAAGCTCTGTCCTCTTGGAATTTCTTCTGGAAGCAGTGAGCACAGCCCGCCGTGAGATACCATCTCCACAGGTAAGGGGCCCAGGGGGCCTTAGAAACAGGCCAGGACAGGGTCCAGGGGTGGCCACAGATCAGGGTGGGGCCCAGGGAACAGCCACAGCCCAGCATAGCCCCCGACACGTCTCCTCTCTCCAAGCCTGCTCCATCCCAGGAGAAGGCTCTCGGAGCACACCAGCTGCCTCACCAACGGTGTTCACCATTCCCACCCAAGACCCACATGCACACTTGTGGGAAAAAGCAGTGCATTTCCATGACATCAAACACTCAAGCAGAGTCAGGACAATAGTAATAGAAAATGAGAAACCACCACGGAGACTGCCCTTTGCGCTGGCGCTCAGAGAGCCACATGACACTCAAGAGTATAACAACTTGACACTTCTAATCTCTCTGGCCCTCTGTCATTTGGGGCCACACACACAGGAACAGGATCACATAAACAGCAATTCCTCTTGTGCTGCCTGAGATAACAGGCAACCCCAGCGAGGCTCATCTGGCGCTGCTGAAGATGCTGGCTGCTCAAAGAACTGAGTCTGAGGGCAACAGGCCAACCTGCCCGCGCGGCCGCAAGGGCTGCGGCTCTCAGTCTAAGTTCAGCTTAAGCCAAACAGTCCAAAACATCAGCCAGACAAGAAATCACAGGGAGAGCCCAGTGTCCAGTTCTAGGCAAAAGCACCACCACGCTCCACAGACAGGTCTGAGAGCTCTGCAGACATCTCCCTCCAAGCCAGAAACCCACTCACCCAGAAGTAGCTCCAGCCACTCAGGACCACTCGAAATGCATCCAAGAGACACATTATCACTCGGTTCTAAGCGTATTTTACTTTCTACCTTTGATTTCTTCTTTGGACCATGGATTATTCAGAAGTGGGTTTTAGTCTTCAAATGTATTTCTACTTTTCAGTTGTTTATTCTTGGTTCCTAACTTAAGTGCATCATGTATGTAGTTAATTGCATCAGTCAGAAATTTGCTGACTTAGATTGAGCACAGTGGCTCAGGCCTGTAATCCCAGCACTTTGGGAAGCTGAGGCAGGTGGATCACCTGACGTTAGGAGTTTGAGACAAGCCTGGCCAACATGGTGAAACCCCATCTCTACTAAAAACACAAAAATTAGCCAGAAGGTAGTAGCACAGACCCATAATCTCAGCTACTCAGGAGGCTGAGGCATGAGAATCACCTGAACCCGGGAGGCGGAAGTTGCAGTGAGCCAAGATCGCGCCACTGCACTCCAGCCTGGGCAAAAGAGCAAGCCTCTGTCTCAAAAGAAAAAAAAAAAAAAAAGGGAAATTGCTGATTTGCCTGCTTCATGGTTAATTTTTGATAAAGTTTTCTAAGTGTTTGATGTGAGCTTGGGAAAACAGCGTTCTCCCGCTGCAGGGAACAGTGTTCTATGCACGTCTATTAAATCTTGCTTTTCACTGCGCTGTCTCAATCTTCCAAAAAAGCTTTACTCTTTGTCTACTTAACCCAGCAATCACTAAGCGAGGGGGATTTGTCGTTGTTTCTTGTGTGTGGTTTTGTCAATTTCTGCTGTATGTATCAAGGCTTTTTTATCAGGTAGAAGGAAGTTTAGGATTCTTGTATCTTCCTAGGAAATGAGCCCTTTTAAAATTATAATGACTCTCTTTATCCCTAATATTTTTCTTTAATATCCTATTTTATCTTATATTAACGTAACTACTGCAGCTTTCTTCCAGATTATTTTCTGGTGTATCTTTTCTTATCCTTTGACTTTGGTCTTTTCTCTATCCTTGTTTTAGGCATGTTCCGTGTTAACAGAGTTGTTTTTGAAATCCAATTTGACAACTTGTTTTTGAACTGACAAGTTTAGTCAAGCTATACTTAATGAGTATAGATATATTTAGATTTATTTCTACCATATTAGGCTGAACTTTCTACTTGTCTGATTTCTGTTTTGTTTTTCTCCTTGTCTTCTTTGGGGATTTAAGTATTTTTACTTTTCCTTTTCTTCTCCACTGCTTTGGAAGTTACATACTATATTTATATTATTTTAGTGGTTATTCTTGAAATACTGGCATGCATACTAAGACAGGAAGTCTAACAGTATGTCTTCCAAACAATTAGGGACTCTACCTTTTCTCCCTTCCTTCCTTTCTTTCAAGAAAATGGTTTTACTTTCATACGATGCTATCACTGTAAGAAATGTTAAAAGCCGGGAACTCTGCCACCCCTCTCAGCTCAGACACCACTGTTGCTCAGTACACTGTGTCCTCATAGGGTCGCTGACAGGTTCCTTGAAACTGCAGCCTTCTGTGAAGCGACTACAGGAGGTCCTGGAATAACATCATTTCCTTCAAAACTGTCTTATTATAAAGTTGATGAGAAAAAAAAACTGGTTTCACTATACATCGTTATAGTTTCCAAGAACCTATCGATGATATAA
Source organism: Colobus angolensis palliatus (assembly GCF_000951035.1). NCBI lineage: Eukaryota > Metazoa > Chordata > Mammalia > Primates > Cercopithecidae > Colobus > Colobus angolensis. The sequence continues at coordinate 16,228,345 of NW_012114488.1, forward strand.
AGTGAGGATTTCCAGTATTTTAATCTTTCTTGAATTATTTTCTAATGCAACAAATTAGCTTCCCCTGAAGCTTTTACAGTCTTTTCTTTGTACCTGCTCTCCTGGTATTTCATAAGTGGGCGGGTCTTGTCATCATTAACTGTGCCGGGCACACAGCATGCCCCTTCCATCTGTAGATGCCTGTCTTTTAACTTTGTGTAAGTTTTTTGACTTTAATCAAATATTGTGAAAGAACCATTTTTGGAAAGTAGGAGGAAGGTGTAAGAGAGCTCTATCTTCATCTACTATTGCAGGAAGTCAACAGATGAGATAAAGGATGTTAATTTAAAATATTGAGGTGAATTCCAGAAGAAATAGCTAAAAGAACTAAAAATGGTCATCTATTAGGGCGATCATTGCTACCTGTTTGTTATAGTTACATTTTTTTTTTTTTTTTTTTTTCAGATCTAGTCTTGCTCTGTCACACAGGCTGGAGTGCAGTGACGCCATCTTGTGGTGTGCGTGCCACCACGCCTAATTTTTGTATTTTTAGTGGAGACGGGGTTTCACCATGTTGCCCAGGCTGGTCTAGAACCCCTGACCTCAAGTGATCTGCCCACCTTAGCTTCCCAATATGTTGGGATTACAAGCGTGAGCCACATCTGGCCATACTTACATGATTTTACAATGTACAACACCGATAACATTTGGGGAAGAAAAACATCTCAGGCACTATTCCACATCACCCCCGGCTGGTACCTGCATCCTTCAAAATCTACCATCTGAGTTTTTGCTCTTGGTTTCAACTTCTGTTTCTTTTTTTGAAAGTCCTTATTACTTCGTCAGTGTGCTAAGGGATTTAAATAACTCCCATTCCTGATGTTCTGAACATCATGAAAGTGAGGCTTCCTGGAGAATCTTCCTCTCTGGTTTTAGAGTCAAACACCAAAGCCCTATAAACGGTGCTCTTCCCACTCACAGAAGTCCAACTCTAAACATTCAACACGGACAGGATCCCAGCCTGGGCTGGTCCCTCAAACCCACACAGAAGACCAGCTGCCATGTCAGGAGGCAGGATTCACCTCATGGCAGTTGTAGCCTCTCAATGACAGAGAACGCAGGGAAAGTTCACTTCTGGGTTTTATCTTTTATGAAAATTCACATTTTGCTTCTTTCAGGAAGAACTTCCAGTCTTAATCCTTTCATTTTGTAATGACCTCACTGGAACACTATAAACATTCAAAAGCTGAAAATACCACAAGTGAAATTTCAACCAAAAGCCTCTTTCCTTGACTGTGCAGCTAAGGATCCCTAAGTACACAGCCCTGAACAGCACAGGACAAAGCTGATTTTTGCTGAGCTCATGTCCATTGTTAAGGGTGGGCGGGAGGAGTGCTGATTTAAGATGTAAAATGTGTGATCTTTATTCCCCCATGACCCCTACCACTGCCATCTGCTGACTCTACGGTCCCTTTTACAAGGCATGAAGGAAACAATTACATGAAAAGAATTCATGTTCCCCTGATCTTAAAGTCTCAGGACAGAGAATGAAAAGCTTATGTAAAATGGTGGGCCAGGCCGGGCATGGCGGCTCACGCTTATAATGCCAGCACTTTTGGAGGCCAAGGCAGGCAGCTTATCTGAGGTCAGGAGTTCAAGACCAGATTATCTGGCCAACGTGGTGAAACTCCAACTCGACTAAAAATACAAAAATTAGCAGGGCATAATGGCGCATGCCCGTAATCCCAGCTACTCAGGAGGCTGAGGCAGAGGTTGCAGTGAGCTGAGACCACACCACTGCACTCCAGCCTGGGTGACAGAGCAAGACTCTGTCTCAAAAAAATAAAAAATAAAAATAAATAAAATGGTGGGCGGGGTGACACAAGACAATAAATCCAAGAGGAAAGCAACTGACAACATGTTATTCATGGCAAAGTATAAAACAGCTGTGAGACACAAGACAGCCAATGGAGGTGCCACCTTCCTTCAGAGCAGAAACTGCTGCCTCTGTGCCCATGTTGATTCTCCAAATCTGCAGAGTAAGCTTTCCATTCATTCAAACATAAAAATACTACACTCAAATCAAAGTGAAACTTTACCATACAATCATTTGTATTAGGACACAAAAGATGTTCCAGGATTACAAGGAGGAGACACTACCAGTACCTGCCTCCCAGGAGCTAAGGAAAGGGAGGCAGCAATGGGAAAGGCGTGGAGGGACAGAGCTGGGGCACCCTGACTGGACCCTATTCGGGGCACGGTACACACGAAGGAAAACAACGACACTGCTACTGGGGGTGGTGGGAGGTGACGCAGCCATGGACCAAAAATCAGCGGCAGGATGCTGACAAGCTCTGGAGCGGGGCACTGACTATGTAGGCTCTGCTTCTATCATTTGCTCTATTTTTTGGTGCATGTTCTGAATATTTCACGAGAAAACATTGGGGAAAACACACACATACACTTATTTTCAAGGGAGGATGTGGGGTACAAATGCTAAGCGTCCGGATGTCATACTCACCCCAGAGGACACACGGCTGACGTGTACCAAGAGAAGAGGTACTGGCAGTCGGCCGTCTCGTGACTGAACTCGGGGATCCCATCCTCCACCAGAGGGTCACAGTGGAAGAAGATGGTGGAAGAAACAGACTTGGTCTTATCCTTTCCGCATTTAGAGGAAGAGGCAAACACGACATCAAGATCGCCGTCTGTCAAACAGGAAGGGCACACGCGGCATGTCACCATCAATTTTCACGCGCAGACTGAGCTTAGCTCCTTATGGTCTAAAAAGTTTGCAAAGACTTGAAATCAGGCAGAAGAGACTTCACCCCATGTCCCACACCCACTCTGTCCACAGCTTCCGAGGCCACTCGATGCACACTGATAGAGCCCTGCCCTTACTCAGTGTTTTGTTCTGACCACGAGCATTTATTGATGGACTGAAGATACATGTTAATGGAACAGTAAGGCACAGCCGTGGATTAGAACAGTCTGCTGTGCAGCCAAAAGAAGGGAAAGGCTGTAATTTTAATTATGCAAATATGCAAATCAAGGAGCCTCTGAAGTATCTATCAGTATCAGATATTCTTCTCTTTCTATATAATTCCTGTATTACAACACTTGATCACAAAGTCCAACTGATACTTCATAAAGAATTCCTCATTCATTTATATTTGCGCCATCCAGCCTGGCTACTCCCCTGTTCTCCACCCCTTTCCATCGCTTTGCAGTGGTATTTTTTTAACAATCCCCTTCCTAAAGACTGATGTACACATCTCCAATAGTTTTCCAAAGCAAGGAAACAAGCAAGCAAGCAATGAGTCAAGAAAGTCAGCCAACGGCAGATATGTGAATGAACAGATGCACAGAGACATACATTAGGATGGCAACGGCCTGAACCACTGAAGTCTAAACTAAGCTGACTCTGGCAAGAAAAGTTGCTGTGACTTGCTCAAAGACTTGGAACGCCACCTTAGGTTGTGCTACTAGTGCCAGACCTCTTGTTTCTAAGGGATCAACAGTGGTCTACACGAGGAGCTGGGAAACCAATGTAACCAGGGAGCTAATGACACAACAGTCAATGCTTTGGACTTGTATCAGGAGCGGACTATGGCTTCCAGCATTAACATCTGACAAGTGTAAAATTCATAAAGAATTTTGTGCAAAACTTCAAGACACAGAGAACAATCTTCAAATATTTTGGACTGGGATAAGTTAGGCACTTCCTTAACACTAATCTTTCTAACTTGGAAACATCAAGTGAAAAGCATTCCAGTGCACAAAACACTGAGGCATAAACCATGCAGCAGAGGTGTGAATACAGGAGGCTTTACAGGGTGCACAGCCTCCTTGTTCAAAGGCCATGAGGAAGTCCCCAAGCATATTGTCAGAGCAGCCGTTCTGGTGGTAATGGTGTCTCAAGACTAAACAAACCTGCAGGCATATTGCTACTTTTTGAATAGTCAACACTGCACTAACAAGAGACACCACATGGGTACAAAGTTGAGAATCACAGGCCAGAAGTAGAGTGATGTGGACAAGCAACCCAGAAGACCTTGACTCCACACCTCTCTCCAAGGCCACCTTTCACGAATATCTCCACCCAGCAGCCCTCTGATGACGGAGCACAGTGCACAGGATGATCTCATACTCCTGACGGAAGTGTTGGTTACCAAAAGGCTCCTGGAGAGGCAACATCCCAGAGGCCCATTTAATAACGAGGGTAGATAAAAACTGCCAGACCACTGAACTATCGTGCCAAGTCAGAAATACAATACCAGGCATAGCTTGGGGTGCCAAGTAGAACAGAGGAGATTCTGAGGCTTCACGAAAAGCAGAAAGACTCCATGACTAGGTGAACAGTATGTTGAACGTACACCTAAGTGGGAAGCAAAGGACATACAAAAAGGATGGAGAAGCATGCTGCTAGACTCGCTGGAGGGAAGGCAGCAGGTGTAGCCTATATCCAGTGAAAGAGTTTTGCTGGCCTGTTCCTCGGCATGATTTTCTATCTTACTTTCTCAGACTGGATGGATGTGTGGCTTTCAGCAGCAGAACAGAGGAAGACAATATTTATAAGTGAAGAACTGGTGAATAGATACTGAGCAGAAATAGACTGGGTGTACCATTCTGTAATGCCCTGTTTATAGACCAAAGGCAGGTTTGTGTTGACAGAACCTATTTGGGGTTGTCATGCAACAGCAGTAGTACTTTGGGAGAAACAGAATGATGGGGTAGAGGTAGGGCTGGTGGACAGAAGGACTGCCAAGTTCCAGTTCTTAAATACTAGATCGCAAGGAATAGTTTGCTGTCTGTCCTTTAGTGAAGAAATCGGATGCTCATTTTCTGTTCTACATCCACCTTCTCCAAAACCTTAGCAAAGTCTGTGATAAATATATGGCACTGTCCCCACGCTGATCAGCCTCCTGAATGGTCCTGTCTGCGATGCTGCCCAGCTGCTCATCGGAGATATGTACTCGGACCATCATGCACAGCACCTTTAACAGTTCATCACGAGAGATCTTGTTATCTTTATCCAAATCATATAGTCGAAAAGCAAAGCGCAGTTTGTTGCTTCGGCTGTTGAGTGGTTCAGGTCCGTTCACATCTTTGCTCTTTTCATTATCCTCAATGGTTCGGAAATGAGCCAAAGTTTGCAGGAATCCACGGAAGTTTACCTGGTCCTCTCCCTCTGGAAAGAAGGCATTGATGATCCAGTTCCCCACTGGGTTGATGGTAAGTTCTGGAATACCCTGGAAAACGTCTTGTTCTCTCCTTCGTCCAGGTTGCCAAACCAGCTGCACAGGTGAGTGATTTGACTGTGGGAAAGGCCAGTCTCCTTCTTGATCTCCTCAAGCTCTTCGTTGCGCAGTAAGGTGGAGGCCTGAGACCCCACCACTGTGCCAGGAGCTCCTCCAGGAGCAATGGTGCCAGAAGCAACGGTGATAGGAGGGAAGGCAAGAATTTAACCTTGCCCAAAAAGAGAAATGGCCATGGTCCTTGGCTAATGATATGGAGCAGGGGCTGGCCATGCAGTACCTGAGCAATCAACTGACCAATCCTGCTCATGTCAGAGCCCCGGGAAAAACTCTGCACACCAAGGCTCGGGAGAGCACCTCCGGCTGGCGATACTCCATGTGCACTGCCACACATGGGTGCTGGGAACACAACACATCTGATTCCACGGGACAGCTGGTGGGAACTCTGCGTTCGATTCCCTCCTGGACTTTGCCCTGTGTGCATCTTGGTTGATTTTAACCTATATCCTTTTGCTGCAGTAAATCGTAACTATGAGCATAACTGCTTCCAGGGAGCTCTGTGAGTCACAGTGAAAGGGCGAATCTGAAGTTGGCTTGGGAACCGTTCAGTGTGCTGTTGGTGTCAGAAGTGAGGAACCCTTGTGTGGACTCCTTGCATGAACTCTGCTGCTCCCAACCTTTGTCACTGGCTCAAAATCTTCGTGGCTGGCGCTGCTGGGTGCCAGGAATGCAGAGGTGAGAGTGCAGGGTATGAGACGGACCTGTCCACACACAGATGGGGACCAGAGACAGGCGGTGCAGGGGAGGGCCCCCTACTCTCGCTTAGGAGTAGCTGAAGCAGGGGCTGCCGAATGCACCATTCTGCAGGGCTGGTGTGGGGGAGCAAACCGTCCAGCAGCTCCACATCCTGAGGAGAGACAGCTGCTGCCCCCCGGAAGGAATGGCAATCCTCAGGAAGAGGCAGACATTTCACTTCTTCATGAAAGATGAAAAGAGGTCTTAAAACTAAAGCTACTTTCTGGGGCTGGTGAATGAAGAAAGTGAAAAGGTCTGAAAGGGATTTTATTTACCAAGAATGATTAAATGCGCATGCAGAAGCACTCTGAAAATTGGTGATCCTCAAAGGTCTGCTAGACATACCCTTTGTGAACATGGAAGTTCTCATGTGGAACCACACAAGTGGCCAGTGCGGCGCAGTGGAGCCTGAAGACTCCTGCAGACACACCAGGCGGCGTCATCCTGAGAAGGTGGCCTTCCCAGGAGGGGCACTGGAGGTAGGTTTGGAATCCTGCGGACACACCAGGCGGCATCACCCTGCTATGAGAAGGTGGCCTTCCCAGGAGGGGCACTGGAGGTAAGTTTGGATGGATGAGGAAGGTGGACCGAGGCATTCCAGCACCAAGAGCAGCACGTGTAAACCCACCAGGTTACAGGGTGACTTTGGGAGCTGGTGAATAAACTGATAGCTGAGGCACGTGTGGGAGCAGCAGCTTGCAAGGCTGCCCTGGTACACGAAGCCTCTCAGACATCTTCCAGCTGTGTCAGAGAGAGCCTGGACCTTCCTTCTCTGCGTGATAGGGCCCCCTGAAGGCTTCTGAAACAACCTTAAACAATTCTTCCTTCCTTTAATCAACATTTACCAAGCACTGGGAAAGAGGACAGCAAGAGAAGGCACAACCTGTGACATGCAACATCTGATTCTGAATGACTGGAGGATTCACCGAAGCGTGAGGAAGCAGAGAACAGAGGAACACAGAGTGCTTGCTCCGAGCTGTGGAATTCTGCAAGCGAATGAGGCTGATCAACTTTCCCATCATCAACCCGCCCAGAAAGCAGAACATTCACTTTTATTCATGGGCCACAGGTGCTACGAGATGCACCGGGGCGCTGTCTACGATCTGTGACCAGGAGCAGTGATGCTGACCCAGCTTCCCTCCATCAGGTGCTGCCGTTGTGGAGATGCGCTCGGCACCAGGGCACGGGGCACCCGCTCCTTCTCGGGGATGCGCTCGGCACCAGGGCACGGGGCACCCGCTCCTTCTCGGCTATTACTACTCTCCCCTCCCAGAGGACCCGACCGGCAGCTCTTTGACATCAGAGCAGGCTGGGGTTTTCTTTAAACACGCTTGATTTTTTTTTTTTAGGAGTTATTACATCCATACACAGTTCAAAAATCAAATTCTGAAAGGTACATAGTTAAGACCAGCTGTTCAAAACAAAAGCAGCCTTTCAGGATTATTTGAGGGAACAAAGGGCAACACCCTTATTAGTGCCAGTATAAAACCTTCCTTCACACCCTGGACTCTGCCCTCCGTGCGTCCTGGTTGATTTTAACCTACACCCTAACACTTGAGGCAGCTTCTTTTCATCCTTCTTACAAATATAAAATCTCTTACCTTCTCAAATATTATTTGGCATTCCAAAATAAGGAAGTGTCATGGCTAAAACCAAATCAAAGGTAATTCTGACTGTGCCCAGCTCAGCCTCCACCGGACCTCAGAACCACTGGATCAGACCAGGTTTTCGTTTTTTTCTACATTTATTTGTTAACTAAGACACAATTTACCTACAGTGAAATGCTCAGGTCTGACACGTGTCGTTCGATTCATTTTGACAAAATTCATTAACAAGCAAGAAATTAGACCATGGTTTTTGTTTTAAAAGGGGTCCACGATTTCAACCGAAGGGAGTTAGTTGAAAACGTTAATCCCCTTCCTCGGAGGAAGTTAACGTGGACCCTGTGTGGGAAGCCGCGGATTACCTTGAAGGTAGTACTTGGTCTTGTCAGAGGTGCCGACCTTCCGGCTGAAGTGCTGATCGTCGGGCTTCACCTGGCAGATGTTGGCTCCAGAGCACGCCGGGTTTCTGGAGCTCGTGATGGAGGAAAGCTGGATCTCATACAGGTAGTTGTCCCCATTGGTCCTTATGTCCCCAGAGGCTCTGAACAGCCTGAAGAGACAGAAAAGACCTGAGTGACGTGGAAGTCCTTCAAGAAGACATTCATGACATAAACCCTCAGTCCTCAGAATCACTGCAGGACCCCAGGACGCTTCCTTTCCTGCACTAGGGCAGCATGTCTGTGACCCCACAGAGATTCTGAGGACACCAGTTTCCATCTCAAGAGGCTCTCCCCAGCCAGTTCTGCCCTCTGAGGGCTAATCCACCTTCCTCAGGTGCTGTGTCCAGCACCACATGGCCCTCGCCCTGTCTGTGCACCTCGGCCACCGGCCCCCCAGAGCAGCCCCAGAACCACTGCTGAGAAACTTATTTTCTAAACACTGGTAAGCCCAGAAGATTCCTGCTTAAACATGTCAGAAGGCTTCGGCCTCAACCGGAGCTTATCATGAAGTGAGGGAGGAGGAGGGGGGATTTATTTTTACACTCACGAGAATTCACCATCTTTGGTGTTAAAACTTAATGGTTGAGTAATGCTTTTCCTCAGTTTAAGCAAAAGATGACGACGACTCCAGCAACAGTAACTAAAACACAGACCTATTTATCCTGCAGCGCTCCCCGATAGGGAGAGAGCTGCATTGCTGGTTTAATTTTGAACACATTTCACAGCTCAAAAGGAAAACGTTTTACTTACTTAAAATAAATATCTCCGAGGCTGAAGCTCTTGCCATTTATAGGGTTGGTGATGGTCCCATTCACCATCTGCACCTCCTGAGGCTTCACGGCGCAGGCTGCCCGGGAGTCCCAGCTGAAGTAGTAAGTGCAGCTGTCGACATCAAACCTAGGAGGAGGGAAGCACAGACTACAGTCACCTCCCCAGCCAGACACGAGGGAAGACTGCAAAACAATGAACACCGCACAGCTCCTGAAGCAGCTCACTGGCTTTCAGTCAAGGTGCTGCAAGACTTGGGCTGCGTCCCGAGGCCCCCACTCCCCGGGCTGCGCAGGCCTATGCAGAACTTCCTGACTCAACGCTGACAGCAGCTCAGAGCAAGGATGGTTATTTCACTCACTTCTTTTCATCACCACAATGGATAAGGAAGATGACTGTGGTGCACACATCAGTAATGTGACAAAACATGCAGGCATTCGATATAAATTCTTTAAAATTTGTAAACCACGTAACATTGAAAACCTGGACAAATTTGCTCCTAGATTTTTAGATTTTTAGGCTTCTCGGCCTCATACATTCCTAAATCCTTTGGCAATTTCTGAGTCTTCCCTTTTCCAAACTGAACGTCTAGAAGGAATCAGTTCTGTTCACAAACAGCAGCTCACGTGCACCCTCTGTTGGCCAAGCTCTCCCTGGCACCAGATGCAATGTGGCCTGGAAAACCTGAACTTAATCCAAGCACATCCCAGGTGCAGATGCAGGTCCCAGCTGCTGAGGGTACCAGCCAGGCTGCTTGGACACCTTGGGTGGGACAAATCAACGCCCCTTTGTTCCTACCATGACATTCAAAGGTGGAGGCCAGTTAAATACTGCTCAGCCAGTGCTAAACCTAGTTCAAGAGACAAGCTAGCCCAGAGAAGTTGCACTGGTCTTGTAACAGTGTCTCAGCACTGTATCTGGGGGTCTTCCCTGCCTGGAGCAGCCCTGCCCAATACAGCACAATCAATGGCTCTGGCCCTGACCTCCTAACACTCAGCCAAAACCTGCCCGTGAAAACCCCCAGGAGGAATTCCTCCAGTGTGCTCACTGCGCAGTCCCGCTCTGAGCCCCCAGCCTCCTGACCTCTTGAACGCAGGTCTGCCCACCGTCTTTGTACAGGTCAATTCTATCACGGAGGATGCAGTCTTATTTCCACCACACGGATAACCTCTGGAGTACGTGACAACCACCTTGTCACCTGAAACACACAAACGATTGAAATGACATTATTTCTAGCACATTATAAAAAGCCTCAGGCAGGCGCAGCAGCTCATGCCTGTCAATTCCAACACTTTGGGAAGCCAAGGTGGGCATATCACTTGAGGTCAGGAGTTCGAGACCAGCCTGACCAACATGGTGAAACCCCATAAATACAAAAATTATTCGGGCACGGTGGCAGATGCCTGTAATCCCAGTTACTCGGGAGGCTGAGGCAGGAGAATCGCTTGAACTCAGGAGGAGGAGGTTACAGTGAGCCGAGATCGAGATAGCGCCACTGCACTCCAGCCCGGGCAACGAGAGCAAAACTCCGTCTCAAAAACAAAAACAAAAAAACAAACAAACGAAGCTTCCAAGTTGGGAGTAAAAATCTGGTTTAAAGGCCAGGAAAAAATAAAGTTTTGGCTCCCTAAAGGTTTATCGACCTGTTCTTGCATTTTCATGCTCAGGGGTGGCCACCTGGCCCATCGCACAATTGCCACAGCCCAAGTTCTGGGGTCAAACCCAAACCCTCCTACTCTCGCACTTTGTGGCCCTGGGTTGCTAAGCTTCTGAGCCTCGAGGGCCTTCCCTGCAGAACAGGACACTGTCCAAAGTGGGCTAGTCTCAGGCATGTATAGAAAGCGCCCAACAAACTCATGTGAACAGGGGGACCCCCGGTAATGGCAGCCTTCATGATTGCTCCGACTGTGTAAAATTTCTGTACCCTATTAGGTGCTTTCCTGACAGGTACCCTCAGGTGAGCCTCCCAATAATAACAAAGCAGGGAATGGAAAAAGTGAAAAGCCAGAAACAGAGACCAACTGTGGTTTTCTAGGGTCTTCTAGCTTTAAGTCAAGCACTGTCTGCTTTTAAAAGTGACCCGTTAAAAGAAAAGCCTGAACCCTCGAACCTGGAGGGTCTGAGAGAAAAGCGAGTATACGCTTTAAGCTGCAAGTATCACTGCGGCAGCGTGGCTGCCAGGTTCCAACTCTCAAGCCACCGCCAAGAGGCTGCTCGTGGCTGCCCCGGGGGCTGTTCTGGGAACGGTCCAGGCCCAGCCTGGCTGCATGGACAGACGATGTCTCCAGGGCATGGCGCGGGGTGTCCAGGGGAAGCATGTGCCTTCCACCCTGATCACACACACAGATTCTTCCAGGCAGGGGCACGCGGTGGAGGTAACATGGGCACAGCGCCCACTCCCCGAGTGTTTTCCACAGGGCACAGGCCGACGTGCTGGGGGCTGCAGGATGGTGAGGTGGGAGGTGGGACTCTAGGCTCTCAGCCCTGCCCCAAATTCAAAGCTGCTCCAGCTGAATTTGCTTTAAATGCTGGGCTTCTGTGTAAAATTTTGGAAGAAAGAATTCCACTATTTTCCAGAAAATTTTTAAAACTTCTGGCATATGGGATCAAACAAGCAAAGACTTCAGTAGTGTAAACAGCCCATACCGATTGGGCAGGAGGCTCAACCTGCCTGCCTCAGGGGCCCGGTCTGTGAAACGGATGACAACACTGCCCCACGGAGCGCATGGGGATTAAACGTACATTCAGCGCAGCTGCTTGAGACAGGTGGGTTCCGGAAACAAAAAGTCTACCTCCCACCCCCCAGGGGTCCGTTCCCGAAGTGGGCAGTGGGGGCGCCGTGGTGGTCCTTACATGCTGTCTCGTTGGCGCCAAAGATTAAGAGCTCACTTGGTGCGTCAGACACCAGATGACTTCTCGTTCCAGTCAGCAGGTGCTCAGGATGCCAAATGCCAGCCCCAGGAGAAAGCAAGAGCTCTTCCCGCCTGGCGAGGCCTGACTTGCAAAACGGGGCTCCCCAAATGGAGGCGGCCTGCAGGTCACCGCTGAGAAGTCAGATGATCTAGTTCCATGTCACTCCCTGTGTTCACTACTCTCTTGTGCTCCTTCTGCCTCAAGCTTTTAGTGAAGCCTTAAGTGTTTTAGTGATTTCAGTTGGCTGACACTGGGGAAAGACTGGTCGAATACCCACATGTACTGCAACATGACAGGGCAAAGAGCAACCCTCCACTACCTTCCCTCCTTCCCCGCTCTGGGGCAGTGTGGGAGTGGCAGCAATAACTGACCTCCAAAGCGGTTCAGAACCTCCTGGGGAGGGGGGTCTCAGGCTGGTGGCCTGGGCGCCACTTCCTGTACGGCAGCTGTCCCTCCACTACCAACCTGCAGAGTCTGCGTGTGATTTTTATCAAGGGTGACAGTAGTTTTCTCGGAATTCTCTTTCTCCATCTCAACATCTCAAGCTAATCTGAAGTAGTCCTGTAGCTGAATCGGGACAGCTCAGGAAACCCCACTCCAGCCTAAGAGGCAAAGGTGAGTATTTTCCTTTACTGGTCCCTCCAACAAACCCTAATTGCTCTTAAGCTAAGGAACCTCTATTTTCTGCCTTTAAATAATGAAAGAAAACATCTTTCACTCACCAACCAACTACAAGATCAATTTCCCATTAAAAAGCATCGTTACTATTTTCAAAATTGTTAAGACATTTTACCAAGATGTAGCCCTGAACTACCTGCACCAAGTCCTCATGCAATCGTCTGGCTTGCCTCAACGAACACGTGTGTCTATGTCAGTTTAGGCACTTGATCTACAGCTAGAACTTCAGAGGAACTGAACATTCTGAGACCTCCCCCTGGACAGACGCACTTTCCCGGGATAGCCGAACCCCGCTAAACACACAGACTGGGACCTGCAATCTCACGTAATACAAAACGGCACTTACTTTAATGTTCCGGGAGAGCCAAAATGCCTGTGAGACAGTGACAGGCAATCACATCTGGAGGTTTCCACCAAAGCATATGCTCACTCTCCTTGCTATCCTGAGAACACCCTCACCTTCCCGGTTCAGATGCCCCTCCTTGAACCAAGGACCAGGACCCACAGGCCTTACCTATGACATCCAGCTTCTGCGTGTGAACGAGTCCCAGGACCTGGACGTCACCAGTTGTGCTCCTTCTGCAAATGCTGGCCCTTTCAGAGCAGCCCAGGGGCCCTTTATATATTTTCTGGCACAGATTTATATAGTACCTAGAAAACGACACAAAGGGGCAAGAAACAGGAGGCAGTGACGTCTCTGCCTTTGACACAGGAGGGCTCTTCGCTTTACTTTCAGAGAAAGGTTCTGATAACTAAGGGCTCCATTCCATCACTGAATGTAGCACTAAGACAGCTTTTCCAATTAAAAAATAGGACAAAAGGAAGTCATCACTGAAGAAGGGAGCTTACCACCCAGGCACACTCGGAGTGGAGTATCCACACCTGCGGTCACGCTGAACACAGCATGGCGTGGTAGAAAGAAGGGCTCTGGGGCTGGCAGAGGCAGTGGCTGGGATCCTGGCAAGTTTCCCACCTTACTTAGAGCCACTTAAACCCTCCGAGTCTATGACCCTGCTCCTCAGTGATGCCTTGCCAGGTGACGGCGCTCCCCACACAGAGTGGTCAGGACCGTGGGCTGACCCCAGCCAGCAAAGCCTAAGGAGCTCCTGCCAAAGACCCAAGAAAACCGACACACCTCCCACAACCTGAGCTACACACATGCAAACTGAGCCCGGCCTAACTCAGTTAGTCCAGGTTCTTCCAGTTCCAGAGGCTCCGTTTCCGGGCACCAAAGCTCCTGCCCCCACTCTGACCTCAGAATAACCCTCTGTGCCAGGTCTGACACTGCGGGCTGCTTCCAGGAGCAGCCACAGCTCAACTGCCATCAGCCTCACATGGGCGTGGTATTCCCATCTTTACAACCCCAAGAGCCAACCATCATCAAGCAGTCTGACCCTCATCGGCTGAGGGTGTGGTGCTGCGGGTGGATGGGAAGGCACTCACGAGACTCCGTCGTGGACCAGGGACCAGGACCCGGTGAGAGAGGAGAGCAGCCGCAGGTCGTAGGTTTTGTGTTTCTGGATGAATTTGCACTCCATCTTCTTTGGAGGGCAAACAACTTTTGTTTTCCATTCAAATGTCACATCACACCCCCGCACTTCACTGAAGACTTGTGGCCTCCCAATGTCCTCGTCTTCATCACACTTAAATATGATGCTGGATGTCCGGTGGCTGTTTGCTGGGGAGCAGAGGCAGGAGAACGTCAGACCAAGGCCTGCACCAGGGCACGTTCCCGCACGTCTTCCCCACGCTGCCTCAGGAGCACCTGCAGACTCCATCCGCCATCTGGCAATGCCCCACGTGCTCCCCTGGCCACATCTCATGTTGATTCACTCATGTGTATCCTGACTCCAAACAGATCCAGCTCCTTGGCACAGTACCCCACAGCCCTAGGTAATTCCTCAGATAGCTGTTCAGTATTTGACCAGTCTACTAATCACCAAAAAAATTAAGATAGCCGGGCACAATGGCTCATGCCTGTAATCCCAGCACTCTGGGAGGCCGAGGCGGGTGGATCACAAGGTCAGCAGTTCGAGACCAGCCTGACCAACATGGTGAAATCCCATCCCTACCAAAAATACAAAAACATTAGCTGGGCAAGGTGGCGGGCGCCTGTAATCCCAGCTACTTGGCAGGCTGAGGCAGGAGAATCACTTGACCTGGGCAACAAAAGCAAAACTCCATCTCAAAAAAAAAAAAAATTAAGATAATAATACAATACCTACAAGTACTTGAAAACACAAGTGTGATTCAGAAAACAGGGAAATGTTTTGTCAAAATAAGTCTCAAAACAAAGCTATAGTAATCCTTTGTAAATTTAACACCTTTGGTTCCTTAATACATCCCATTATGGTCCCTGGACATTTATGAAAATTAGTAATTTTTCATGCATTTCTCTCATCTCACGGTCCGCAGACACAAGTCACAGCAGTTGGCTCCTCTCATGAAACTTCCTGAGCACCACAGGGGCAAGACGCTGAGTGTGGCTCACCAAGAAACCCCACCCCACATGTGGGCTGCCACATGGCAGAAAGTCAATCAATGAGTCGCCCGGTTTACCGGAATTCTCGCTAGCTTCAGAATCCTGAAGACCCATGGCAGACATTCATTTTGCTGAGGCATAATTTGAACCACCAGGGCTAAAACCTGGTATGTGGACACAAGACCCTCTGGCTAGTGCGTGGGCCTAGCCAGCCACCCAGCACAGCATTTCAGGGCAGCTCTACTGCGGTCTGTAGATACGGTTACCCAGCAATCTCGCAGAGCAATTCAAGTGTTTCTCTGCGGGAAACAGCCCGAGTAAGAAAATATTTTATGCAAGGGAATTCCTGCCACTGACTGGGGCATCCACAAAGGTCAGTGTGAATTGAGCCTTGAGAGTATCAAGGCCCCAGGCCATGTGGGGATACAGAGCCTTCCTACTCACAGTGTCTGCAGAAGCCCCACTCATGATCTCTGCCGTAGTCCGCAGTCGTGCTACACCACAGCTTCGCCCTGCTCTCTATGATACACTCCTCGTAGCTCTTCCCGTTGAACGTGAAGGGGAAGACACAGGGGATGCCTTCATCAGTTTCTAGAAAGAAGAAGAACATCTGAATAATCCACATTACCAGTGTGTGGCAGCTGTGCCTCGCCAGGCACAGTCACCTAAGAATGCAGCAGGAGTCCCTAAGGAAGCTGCCCATCCTAAAGCACCTATGTGACACCCGGCACTCACCCGCCAAAACTCACCAGGCATCTGGGAGAACACAGCGTGATTCACGCACCAGCATTCACACCGGGGGTGTATAGAGGAACAGCTCACATTCATGCCCAAGGTTACAGCACTCACAGGACCCTGGAGCTCCACTCCTCAGCTTCTTTCTGCTGCTATGTCTAATTTCTAGTTTACTATGAGCTTGAAGTTTACCTCATTGCAAATATTTACCTGGAGGGCAACGATCACCATTGACATAACTTAAAATGACAGCTTCATCCTGGTGCCGGTAATCCAGTTTCATTGACTGCAGTCGTCCAAAGGATGCCCCCTTGGTGCCCGAGAGCAGACAGACTCCTCCATCCTTACAGCCTCCTTGTTCTGGCCCGGCCGCAGCGGTGCACACCCCAACGCTGTAGGTGCGTGAGTCTCGAGTCACCTGGACAAACACCACGCGTGGCCGTCAGCAGGGTGGCAGCACCCAGGTCTCAAGGTGAACACAGAACCATTACTGCAGCTGGTGCCGGAGGCAGGTTCATGCAGAAGAGCAGAGGCTCCTCTGGGTGCATCAGAGCCACGCAATCGCCTTGGCCCTAGGTTTTCCCTGGGAGGCCTCCCCCAACCCCTAGGCCCAGCTTGCTTGCTCCTCCTGCTTCCTGGCGGGGGCCTCGGCCACCGCCCCCACCAGCCGGCCACTGCTCTGGCTGTCGTCTCCAGTCACAGCCCAGTGGGAAGGGACCCAGCGGGGAGCCTCAGGCTCACCCCACCTCCCTCACCTGTGTAATAAGGTGTTGTGCAGGCCAAGGGAGTGAATGAGCAGAGCCGACGCTGCACGCTGAAGCGTGGACCTGACTCTCCTGGCCCACCCAGCCAGCGCCCAGAAGGCTCACACCTGCTGCACCCCTGTCGGGAGGACCTGTACCCACGCAGAGGGCTCCATCACAGGAGCCAGGGTGTTGGCACCTGGGCCCAAAACTCCAAGTTCATCACTCATCAGCCGCCACGCCACAGCAGGTGCTGGGGTTCCATACCCCAGTCCAGGCACTGGCATGGTAACGCCTAGATAGCGAGGTTTAGGGAGCTAGGGGCCCCCAAGCACCAGCGACCACGACACCACATCAGTAAGACCAACAGCCCACAGACCTAGCATAGGCCGGGGCTCTGGGATGGCATGGAGGCACATGCCCAAGTGCCTCTCAATTCCAAGGCACCTCCTACCTCCCTCCACCTACAGCTGCCACAATCAGCAAACAACTGCCTTGATCATCTGTAGCCAGGTTGGAGGAATTAAATCCCCATAGATTTCAGCCACCCGAGAGCTGGCCCTGCCCCCATGGATACCTTACATTCATGTCTCCAGGCTGCCCCACCTATTCTCTGTCTGATACAAAGGGTCCCACTACCCACCTCATGAGGTTACCTGATCCTCAAAAAGCCTTAAGTGCAGAGCCATGAGGTACAATGCAAGTGTCAGCTGTGCTGAGTTGGCCACACAATCCAGGAACCTTCCTGAGACCTGGCATGCCCTACAAGGGCCCCCAGATGCTGCCCAGTGGCCACACACACCCTCTCAGCTCACAGCTACCACATTATCCAGAACACTCCCGACAGCCTCACAGCACCTGGCCCCTGGTATACCTGCGCCAGCACGCCCAGCGTGAACACATTACCTTAAAGGTGCTCGTGGAAAGGCTGGACAAGTTGAAGCTGTAGAGGAGCTGCTCATCCGTCAGGGCACAGCCCTCCGTCCTCACTTCATCAGGACAGACGATCGGAGTCTCCCATTCGAACACAAAGTCGCACTCGCTGGTCCTTAACAGCTTAGGCGTTCCCTATCGCCAGGAAGAGCACGGGTCTTAAAAACCCCATGGCATAGGGATAGATAGCAGTGACACACCACGCCCCTACAGGGGCTGTGCATAACCCACAGCGGCCTCTCAGAGGGAAGGGACGCTGGACAACAGCAGGTGAAAGACCCAAGGCCATCTTCAAGGCACAGACATCACCCCGCCCTTGCCCCCCACATATCCCGGGAGCTCCTGGCTGAATCCAGGTCTTGTCTTCTACTTAGAGAGAAAGCCTCGACGTTCTGTGCTACAGGTTCAAAGGAAGAAAGGGGGAGGGCTTGAATGTCACCAGAGAGGTCTGTGAAACTGACACTCTGCCTCGCAAGTGCTCCAATCCACTGTCTCTAGACACGGGAGACATTTATTCAAGGGGCAAGATGCCACATGGCCAGATATTCCATAGGCCAAGTATTCTTGAATCACTTTATTTATTCCCTCCCTCATTCAACAGCAACAAAGAAAAGATGAGGCAGCTCTCAGGAATTCCATTTGTAATTAATGTTAAGCATCTTTTTCCCTATGATTCAGTGGTAAAAGTACTTCTATTGAAAATGAAAACTGCTGGGGAGGAAAAATCTTCTAAAAATCTTTCTGGGACACCAGAAGGCACATTCAGCATAAGATGCCTCATTTCTAAAATCAAGTAAACACTAATCACTCTCAATGTGCAGCTGCTGAGAATTAACTAAAATCACATTAGCTAATTTGATTTGTCAGGTTGGCAGCAGTGTCAAAGCAAGGCATAGTTCCACACTCTTTAGCTGGTGGTGTGAGATAACAGAGCATCACTCATGATGAGGCGGGTCTTAGAAGTGAAGACTGTCCTTTAAAGAATGAAGAACTTAAAGCAGAAGCCCCCCTCAAGGCACAGTCCACGTCGCCCCATGCTCTGTGCGTCTACAGAGGCATACAGACACCCCTATATAAATATACAGATACGCTTACAAACAGATGCAATGGGTGGACTGAATACAGCTCTGCCTTTCCCTACTAACTAGGACTGTCATTACACTCTAGTAAGATTCACAAACAGGGACACATCCAAGGGCTTTCAGGTGCTCTGGGCCCCTATGGAGTAGCCCCAAACAGCAGGACTGTTTTCTTCTCCTTCTCAAATACTGTCTCTCCTACTGCTCAGATGGCTGCCAGGTCACTTTCTGTCACTGTCAGCACGCCCAAGTCTAACCGTCCCTTTACAAACCTGCTCCAGGCCCAAACATCATTAGGATATCTTTATCAGAATTACAAGACACCCAACAGATCCTAATCCATCAACTGAACTCCTAGGGGTCAGACTTGGACTCCTTGGAATCCATCATCTTTATTAGGATTTTAAGAGGCAATTCTCACACCCCCAGATCCCGTGATCAAGCGTATTCATACTTCTATAGCTAGACGTATCAATATCCACATTAGGTGGGACAAACCCACACCACGAATAGCCTCAGTCCATTCATGTCAAAGGAGCCCCAAGATTTCAGAGCTTCACAGATTTCAGAAGCACGGACGAGAGGCTGCGGCACTATGTCCCTGGGGCAAAGAGCATTCCCCTGTGCAGCAGCTGGGACCTGGCTCTGCCCCTGCGGAGCTACTCTGAGTCCCTGTGGAATGGGGGCCGTAACCTACCAATGTATCTCACAGAGTAGGGGTCAAAAGAAAACATACTCAAAAACTCTTTATAACCATGCCCAACTCATTGTAATGGAAGCTGGTATTCTTTTTTTAATGCACATAAAATGGAAGTCAGTACCTCCTTATAAGTAAAAGACGCCACTTTGTTGTAGTTATTCTGATTCCAGGGGTCTTTTGTTACTTGTGAACTTCTGGGCTATGTCCTGAATGACTACAGCTGCCCAAATGTCTTTCTGACTTCCCAGTTAGAATAAAATCAGTAATTGTTAAAGTAAAAACAAAAGTTATGACACTTTTATGCATCAGCAGTCAAAGCTGAATGTCATTTCTACACTTGTGTTCTATGTTTTTAAATTACAGCAAGCTTCTATATGCTGTTAACTGCGGGGAGCTCACTCAGCCCTCAATTAGTGGTTTAAATGATTCAGACACACTACTAGCGTACCTTCTTATCCAAGGCAGTCATTTTGAATAAGAGTATCCTTGGACCTGATATGCACTTTCTGGTTGTCTAGCCTTGGCTCACTAATCCAGTCAAGCATCTAGATCGTCACAGGCCCACACTTACCATGCTCACGCCTCTCTTACAGTGAAACGCGATGAGCGAGGTGTAGTTGAAATGCTTGTCCGCTAAGCAAGGAGTACTGCTTTCAAAATTCAAGTAAATCTCATCCGCTACCGGATTGAGTATTGGTGGTCCTGCGACCCGGCCGATATCCTAAACAAAGAGCAAGGGCAAAGAGTATTTTAGGAAATTAGCCGTTCCCGAGGAGAGTGGAATTAAGAACTGATACAGAATTGCAAAAACCAGGCCTCACAGGTTCTGAGAATGAGCAGCATCTAAAGAAACTGGGTTTATACCAACTCCAGTTAGAAGGCTTGACAGATGCTATGTAACCTCCTTATGTCAGTGGTTATCGTTTTGATCCCAAGGTTAGTCCTAAGGTTGGTTCTATTGATAGGTATCTTTAATTTTCAAAGATCCTAAGCAATAGGAATCTCTCTCTCTAGTCACATCAAGGATACTACAGAGTCCTCCCATCACCTGCTGAGGGAAGGCCGGAACCTGAAAAACCTCCAAGGATGCTACACAGTCCTCCCACCGCCTGACAGGGGAAGGCCAGAACCTCCATGCTGACCTGCCACCCTCACTGCCCAGCGCTGCTCTGGGACTGCCCACTGACGTGGCCCAGCTGTACCCAATGGCTATGCCCTTGGGAGACAGGACAGGTGGTGTTCGCTGTTCATTTTTATTGCTTAGCACAGCACCTGGCACACAGTGGCTGCCCAATAGATATTTCTGAGTGAATAAACAAACGAAAGACCAATCTGAGTATTATGAGAAAAAAAACCTTTTTTTATTTTTAAAAAGTAAATAAAGGTGAATGGCCAGGAATGGTGGATGTGATGAATGTGTGTATGCGTGCGCGTGTGCGCACGTGGGTGTGAGTGTGTGTGAGCAGCCTCCCCATGATTTTGTTCTCAGCTACAGTGCTCTTCATTCACCACTGTGGGGCACGTTCAGACCACGTGGCACCACACCTTCTCCAGTCAAAGAACTTTCTACACCTTTTAACATTTGACAGCCGGTGGCCAGGCAGATTGGACCTCTGAGGAAATGATTCCCGATCGAGGACCCCCGGTCTGCGCTGTCAGAAAGGATACTACCAAAGAGCTTCCTGGGGAGACTCAGCCTGTCCAGGCCTCTGTCTCACACAGAGCTGGAGCTGTGGTAATTCACGCTGTGGCCGATCTCCTTACACACTCCTGACATCTCCCCGCATCACTGCCACATATAATGTCCATCTTTTAAAGGGCATCCAGGTATTTGCCAATATATTTTACATCTTTAAAGCATAATAGATGATACAGCTAGAGATACAGATGGCTCGTGAGGCACATTCAAGTATTAAAACATACCAAAGATTTGACAAAATATGAATATAACTCATGGAGACAATTTTTAAAGATCCAAATTTCCATTAAAACATGCTAGCAAGCTGGGCACTGTGGCTCACACCTGTAATCCCAGCACTTTAGGAGGATCACTTAAGGCCAGGAGTCTGAGGCCAGCCTCGCTGGGCGACATAGCAATACTCCCATCTCTACAAAATAATTTTTTAATGCATAAAACCAAAGCTTTCAAGGCAAAATATTTACCTATTAGCAAACGTACTCTTGCCCTTAATTATTAACTCCTCGCCCAAGAAACTGTTTGCATTTCACACGCGTTTTAACTGCAGAAGACAAGGCATTTCATACAAAGAAACCAGGCTAGCGAATGTGCTTTCCTGTCACTTTACCTAAAAACTTCTTGATTTGGGTCAACCCTGAGGCTCATGACAGGTAGAGTCCCTACACACATATTCATGTTATCTCCCATGCTCAAAGCTGGCTACCATCATCAGCTGATAGTTCAAATGTGCAAACCTTTAATCTCCCTTTAGTGGACCCAGAACATACATAGTTCCACTTACTTTCTCCATTTTCTTATGCTTGAGCAACTCTCCACTTAAGGCACGAAACAATGCAAAGGTTATCACTAAAAGTCTTGCAAAAATTATCTCCACCCTTGGATTTGTCGTACTTACTATGGGGGGACCATCAATAGGAACTTTGCACACAGCGGCTCCAGCAGGACAAGGCACTCCGTGCATGGGGTTTAGTGGCTGACAAATATTGATGTAGAAATCAGGGTTGGTATCGGAGGCGTCATCCTCACTCTCATCATAAGCCTCGTAACCACCCGTGCGATGAATGAGAGGAGACAAGTCAACAATAGAGCTTCCATTCCTCACGGAACATTCCGTCTGTTAAGTAGGAAAGACTGCTTTGAGTCTACAAAAAAATCTTACTTATCACCACTAGGTCATCCATACGAATTTAAAAGCTGAATAACAATGACCAAAAAAGAAAGTATCAAAACGCTTCACTACATAGCACTGGGCACTTCCAGTCAACTTTATTACTGGGGCGATCAGGAGCGCACAGGTCAGCTGGGCATCTATCAGTGGGCAAGTGAAGCTCATGAAGGGGCCTGGGTGCAGCTGGGCACTGGACATGCACTTCTCCCGTGCCCATCTGAAAACTCACCGCTTGCTCGCAGGCCAGCGGCGTGTGCCAGGAGAAGAAGAGAGTACATGTCTGCTTGTCCAGGGAGATAAGCATGGGCCTATTGGTTGGCCCGGCCTCAGGCCTGCACACGAAACTGATCACGCTCTTATAGCTCAGGCCGGATTTGGAGGGACAAGAGGACCCGTCCTTGTACACCAGCTGCAGGACCTGGTCCACGTATCTCAGCCTCTTGCTGGCCTTGCCCACGCTGATCCTGGTCTGTCCAAAGCAAGCCCCTGCACCACAAGGGAAAGGCGGAGAAAACACAACCACAGACTCAATGGCCAATTTTCTGATGAGCACCTTCTGCAGATCAGGACCATCCATTTCACAGCCAGCACCTGTAACGTCAAGTGTCCAATCTGGCTTTAACCACTGTTTTACTGAATGTTCGTTCCATCACATGGCCATGTGTCCCCCACACGGGCTGACTGCTGCAGGAGACGAAAGCGTCTCAGCTTCCTGGCTCTGCTCATTCTTTTTGCCGTCAGCATGCAAAGAGGCCGAGGACAACCCCGGAGGACAGGAGGGTCAGACAACACACGAGAGAGCACAGCACTCACCCACGCCAGGAGGGCAGTTTTCATTCTCCCCACAGATGCTCATGTAGACCAGCCCCTTCTCGCTGTAAGCAGCTGTGAATCCTGCCCTTCCACTTAAGGAGCTCAGATCAAACAGGTGTCCTGTAGGGTGGAAGAAGATGGGGACACAGTGACTTCAGGGAGCTCAGATTTGCGAGGCTTATCATTGGCGAGCTCATGTGCAGATTATGCCAGCACTGGGACTTCTGACTTCTCACCACGACCCCTGTCCTAAATCCTCCACCAACAGCCAGGCTGTATCATGAGACTGTCAGTCCCTTGATCCTTGAGATGTCCCATCTTTAGCTGAAAAGACCGTGGCTCACAGCACCCTCTGCTGGGCCATACCACAGCAGCCACTAAGATTCCCCTGGGCATGGGGAGAGGCTGCCAGCGCACCTCTTGCTGCCAATGGACTGTGCCTGTGCCTTTCTGGGTGCCCAGCACAAGGGCAGGTGGGAGACTCCCAGCAATCCACTACGCTGATGCTGAAAGGCAGCCAGGGGCCAGCTCTAGCCTGCCCTGGTGAGCCTAGAGCTGTTGGAGCTGACACTGTCAGTAACCCCAGCCAGGAGCACCTCTCACACCAGGAGAGTGACGGGGAGATGGATTCTCTGAGGGAACATTCTCTCCTCCACTGAAGCAGAGCCAGGAGAACACACAGTGGCCTATCCAGAGGAAGGCCAGACACACCTACACACCATGACCCTCTGCCCAGGGCGCCTGCTGCCCATAGCTTCTCCTTAGGTCTCTCCCCTGATGAGCTGGGTTTGGTAAGGGCACCGTCTCTCACCTGCGCTGGGGTTAGCGACTGGCACCAGCTCTCACCTGTGCTTGGGTTGGTGACCTGGCAGTCGTCATGCTCGTTGTTCTGCACAGGACAGGCTGTGGCCGTGGGCCAGGCGAAGGTGTACTCACAGTCCTCCACGGCGCTGATGAACATGGGCCTGGAGTTCTACAACAAAGCACAGACAGGTCCTGAAGGGATCACGCAAAAATTCCACGTCTATCATGATTTCAACTTACAAGTGGAAGTTTCTCTGAAAAACTCCACAGCATGTGACATTTCTGTCTCCATGTGCCTGTGGGATGAGGCGCAGATTGGGAAAAGCAAGAGGTCAGAATGTGTCCTGAGCTGCCATCATGGGCTTCCCCTGCAGGTAAGTCAAACACCCAGAGGCAGCAACCCACTTAGGGGACCAGGAAGGTCCCTCAGGCTGAGGAACAGGACAGGGGTTGGGGACAGGCGTGCAAAGAATGCTGGAAGGGCTACCGGGAGATACAAATGTGGAAATCACTGACAAAATTCTAAAAACCAAATCAGGTAAAATCCATTATCACAGTCAAAACAAAAAGATCCACCAAGAGAACTAGCCGATTCTACGCATCCTCCCACTGGCCCCAGCCAAGGCTTACGCTGCTCATCCCAAAACACTTCATGTCCACTGCAGAGCTGGCCTGATGAGTTCAGCAGCACCTTCCTTCCCAGGTAAACCCTGTGATTCCTGCTGGGCAACCTGATAAGCCACACTGCAGTCCAGCCTCCCAGGCCCTGGCACAGGGGCCTCCACACACCCTTCACCCTTCCCTCCCAGCCACCTGGATCCTG
>NW_012114488.1:16253254-16335915 GCF_000951035.1 Colobus angolensis palliatus
CCCCACACAGCCCTCACGTTTCCCTCCCAGCCTCCTGGGTCCTGGGCACAGGGGCCCCCACACAACACCCTCGTCCTTCCCTCCCAGCCTCCTGGGATCTGGACATGGGGAACCTCACATACCACCCTCACCCTTCCCTCCCAGCCTTCTGGGCTCTGGGCACAGGGGCCCCATACAACCTCTCACCTTTGTCCCCCACACGTGGGGCAGCCCTTTTGTCCTCGGCTTTGAGCCTCTCAGATCAGAGAGGAGAATGCTCAGGGGCCCCAGCAGCTCATGAGTCTGGGCTAAGCCTCTGCACAGCCTTCCCAGGAGGAAACTTCCCTGCCGCTCCAGGCAAGAGGGCAGGCCTGAAGCTCCTGGAGCGCTCCCATCCCAAGCTCCTCTACTACTGCTGCCCA
This sequence comes from Colobus angolensis palliatus, assembly GCF_000951035.1. Classification (NCBI taxonomy): domain Eukaryota; kingdom Metazoa; phylum Chordata; class Mammalia; order Primates; family Cercopithecidae; genus Colobus; species Colobus angolensis. The sequence continues at coordinate 16,253,656 of NW_012114488.1, forward strand.
CCCTGGAGAGCATGGGGCGAGCCCCCTGACACCCAGCGAGCTGGTCCTGCCCGAGTTAATGCCCAACTCAGCCACCGAGCTCGTGGTGCACGCTAGCACTGGGGCTCACCACAATCTCACACACAGAGAAACCAGTGTGCCGTGGACACCTGCTGCCGTGCATGCCAAACAAGTAAGAAAAGAGCTGATCACAGGCGCTCACGCTCACTGACTGTGCACCTCCCATGTGTCAGAAATCACACCTGGCACTTCCTACCTCTTCTCTCGAAACCCTGCAATGGGCAAGACAAGTACACCTCACGTTATGAACGAGTGAGCAGTGCACACCACCTGAGTAATTAACCAAGTTACGTGGCTGGGAAGTGGCAGCGCTACCTGTGACCTGGGCCCAACCAACCTTCTCGTGCTTCCCAACCTGCCGCCATGAAGACAAAGGGCATGTAGTCAAACAACAGTCTCCCCTACAGCCTTCGCGGGGTCTGAGTCCAACTCTGAAGAGAACCAATTCTGAGTCAGGAACTGCCAGGCAAGCTTCTAAGGAGCCAGACAGCACGAGGGTTCCCCAGACTGCAGGCCCCAGCGACGCTGTTTCCCCAGCCTCTGGTAAGGGTGCATGATCCCAGGCTCTAGAACTCACGTCCCAAGGCAGATGAGGACGTGGGGCTCACCGCCCTACACAGGGGCCCAAATCCCAAAGCTGCAACAGCAGAAGGCACAGGAACAGTCCCTTACCACCTGGTTCTCGCTGCAGGTGAATCGGATGGTGGTTGACTTTTTCCGAATCCCGTCTGGACATAAGTCGCCATCCACGTATTTCAGGACAATGACGCCATCTCTCCACTGAGGTCCGTCCCTTACCCTGCCGAGGTTCACGGGCTTGGAGCCACCCAGCAGGCACGCGGCTGCTTCTGGAGGGCATGGCTCTGCAACACCAGACACAAGAAAGAGCTGCCTTTAGTGACTCCCCAGGCTAGAACAGAACTTCATCAGGCAAGAAATGTCACACGTGCTGCAGAACTTCATACGCTTTCTAAGAGTCACTCCAAAATACCTGCTATTTCTTTCACATTAAGTCAGATGACAATGACATCAAGTTACTTCTCACTCACTTACCTGCTGTTCTGTCACAGATGGACTGGGGCAGGTGGGCGTGAGGTGTAGAGGGACAGCTAGGCTGTAGCAGCCGAAATTCTTTCTGAACCCCATATAGGATGAAGCTCAAATTCCCAAATTAAGCCAGAGGAACATTTTAAATGGCCTACATCCACGCACCTTCTTTATTCAAGAAGAGACCAAGAATTCTGCCTGTTTTCCAGTCCCTAAAATGCCTGTGCCATGTGCCCTGGGTGAAGAACTAGTCCCACGCCACAGGGGTAGAGCCGCTGTGTCGAAGTCTGCACAGCACAACACAGCAAGGGGAAGTGGAACCACAGCCTCAAGCCACGCAGAGGATGGAACCAGCTGCTGCAGCTAAAAATAGCCACACCCCCTTTGAGGTGAGCCACCCAAGATGCAGGTGGGGCTGTATGAAATGCCACGAACATGGGGCGAGTTTCATCTTCAGGATTCCAAGGGGCCATGATTGGTACCAAGATCCCTGAAGGTGCCCTTGGTTTCCCATATACAGCTGATATCCAGTCTCAGCCAAGCACTGCAGGTTTGGGTGAGCTGTCCCTGCATCACAAAAGGACCGTCCATACAACTCTCAACATAACGCAGGCGCACACCAGGACCTCCACACCACACCCCCCATCTCCTACCTGCTAAGAAGAATTCCTCACCATGGTTATTATTTCTATCTATTATACCTCCGTCTCCTCATGTTCAGAAAGGGTTATCATGTTCCCAGCAGTCCTTAGCACTGATTTATCCTGGGCCATACTACGGATCAATTGTTAAGACCCTTAAATCATTCTTCGTCCTGCTGCTTCTTGGCCAAACCACGTCCATGCTGCAGAGAGTGAAGTGCCTCCAAAGAATCCCCATCCTACTTGATCTTCCCCGATAAACTCATGACAAGCCACCACCCCATGAGGAGGCCCTCTCTCACCAGTGCCAGCCTTCGATATGCTCACTGAAACCACCATCCCATGAGGAGGCCCTCTCGCCAGTGTCAGCCTTCGATACGCTCACTACAACCACCACCCCATGAGGAGGCCCTCTCTCGCCAGTGCCAGCCTTCGATATGCTCACTGCAACCACCACCCCATGAGGAGGCCCTCTCTCGCCAGTGCCAGCCTTTGATACGCTCACTACAACCACCACCCCATGAGGAGGCCCTCTCTCGCCAGTGCCAGCCTGTGATACAATCACTGCAACCACCACCCACGAGGAGCCCTCTCACCAGTGCCGCCGTGCGGGGCCAGAGACTTGCAGACATTGATGAGGTAGTGCTCCGGGTCTCCCGTCCCAGTGATGGCTTCCCAGTTGTCACTGTACCTTGACAGGGACGAGAGGTCGAAGGAGTTGCCAGTTCCATCTCTGAAAAGAAGACAACCCTGCAGTTAGTTAGGCTTGGTCGTATTCTAGTTAAACACTGGGCACTCTGTCTAGAAAGGTTCAAGTATTCAGGCATAGTCTAAGCCTGACAGAACTTTAGACTCGACTTCTCTCTCTCTCTCTCTCACACACACACACACACACACACACACACACACACCCCATCAGAATCAGCAACAACGTAACTTTCCTGAACATAATAGTTCAGGAAACTATTAGGCTCACTTAAAAAAAAACATTTTTAATTTTAACAGAAAAACCCAGTGTCTGCAAAGTGCATGTCGTCTGTGCTCAGGTCACTGAGAAGTGGAACTGGCTGGTGACAAAGGTGAGTAGCCAAGATGCTCGGAGCACACACAGCAGGGGTCATGCCCAGGGCGGCCACAGGCCATCTGTTGTTTAAAACCAAGGCCGCTGGCAGTTACTGAAATTAAAATGGGCTTGCTGACCTGTCTGCACAGGCTAAAGGTTCACTAACTACACAAATCCCAAATACAGACATTAACTGGGAACCAAGCCCATGCCAGGCGCAGTACTGACAGTGAGCGAGACACGCACTCTGCCAACACGGAGCAGGGACGTGAGCAGCTACAGATGCCACCTCGGCGGCAGCTCTCAGTGCTTCAGACGGGAATGAAAACTGGCCATTCATTCAAAGGCTATATGCTAAACTGGGGGTACTGTGTTCAATAAAACAGATAAACATCATCAATCTTACAGAATTTACAAAAATTACCTGTGGAAGAAAATGACCATGAACAAGGTAGACTTTTAAAAATACATAGTGTATTTGATAGAATTAAGACCTGAAGAAAAAAAGGCAGATGAGGGGGATACGAAGTTTGAGGGGCAGAGGAAAGCAGCTGTTGAAATTTTGGACAGAGGAGCCAGAGAAGGCGTGACCGAGCAGAGGACCTGTGAATAGACTCTGAGAGAAACGCAATCACTGACCATCCTGGCACCCAGTAAAGAGCATCCCGGGCAGAGAGCAGCATGAGCAAAGGGCCCGAGGCACATAAGCCTGGCGCAACCTGAGAAAGGCAGAAGCCCCAAGTGGCTGGAACAGAGTGAAAACGAGGTTAGAGGTAACACGGAGGTCATGTCCGTCAGAGGAAGAACTTCAGCCTGTGGGTCCCAGTGAGATGGGCGCTCACTGCATTGAAAGTTCCAGCAAGAGCGACATGGTGGGACTTCTATCTCAAGAGGATCACCCTGACTACTGTGTGGGACTAACCAAACGTGTGACAAGGCACGTGGCAGGGAGACCTCGGAGTGGCAGCTGCAGTACTGCAGGCACAAGAGAAGGAGTGCCCAAACTAGGGGCAGGTGGCAGGAAGGGAAAGCTGCCTGAAGGTGATGGGGCAAGAACAGAGTTTAGTGAATATCACCAAACGCTCTAAAAGTAGTCAGTAGAAGAAATAAAAATAGAACTAACACAGTCAAGGCAGAGGAAAGAGGAGAGGAGAACAGTACAGGGGAGGGCAGCTTTCACCGTTTAAAAGAGAGTCAATAGACGCCATTAGAAGCTGACAAACAGAGGTTTAGAGTTATAGAAGGTTCCAAAAAGAACCACAGGAAGATATGGTAAAAAGTGGAGTGAAGCTAGGGGTAGGGGAGGAAGAGGTGGGGGAGAGTAATTTCAACTATTAATATTTTTGGACTCTCAATTACAATAGACATGTATTATCTTTTATCATAAGAGATTATAAAATTCTCCTCTGACTTAATTCTACTTTTAAAAACTTAGCATAAAAATATCTTTAGGAAGCCTGAGCGTAGTGGCTCACACCTATAATCCCAGCACTTTGGGAGGCCAAGGTAGGCAGAGGATCACCTGAGGTCAGAAGTTTAAGACCAGCCTGGCCAACATGGTGAAACCCCATCTCTACTAAAAATACAAAAAATAGGCCAGCGCAGTGGCTCACACCTATAATCCCAGCACTTTGGGAGGCCAAGGCAGGCAGAGGATCACCTGAGGTCAGAAGTTCAAGACCAGCCTGGCCAACATGGTGAAACCCCATCTCTACTAAAAATACAAAAAAATTAGCCGGGTGTGGTGGCGGGCACCTGTAATCCCAGCTACTCGGTAGGTTGAGGCAGGAGAATCATTTGAATCTGGGAGATGGAGATTGCAGTGAGCCGAGATCGCGCCACTGCACTCCAGCCTGGGCAACAGTGCCAGACTCTGTCTCAAAAAAAAAAAAACATAAAAATTAGCCAGGCATGGTGATGTTCGTAATCCCAGCTACCAGGGATGCTAAAACAGGAGAACTACTTGAACCAGGGAGGTGGAGGGTGCAGTGAGCCAAGATCACGCCGCTGCACTGCAGCCTGGGTGACAGAGCAAGACTCCATCTCAAAAAAAATACATACATATATACATACACACACACACACACAAATATATATACACACATACACATATCTTTAGGAAAGATATATATATATATCTCTTTAGGAAAAAGGCTTTATGTGCAAAGAAAATGAAAGTTTTATTCCTTGTACATAAATACCAGAAAACTGAAGGCAGCCTCAAACGGCAGAAAGAGAACTGCTAAGTGAACTGGGGATATCTACTGAGAACATTTCCCACCCAGTAGAAATGAGAAACAAATTTGTTTCACATGAAAATATTTACAAAATGTTAACTGGAAAAGGTAAGGTTACTAAAATTATGATTTAAAGTCATTGAACATAAATTACTAAATGCCTGCATTTTTATACATTCCTAAAACCTAAATGATTATTTCACCTATATAAGTAACAGATGACACAACAGGACAAAGGCTGGAAGGAAACAGAATCGCCTGCACTTTCCCCCAGGAAAGTCAACTGCGACCAAGGGGCTCGCATGGGGTGTTTCACAGAGCGGAACTGCCAGGGCATCCCTCCAGAAAAACAGAACCGGAGACTCACAGAACCAAAATCTCTAAGGATGGGACCCCAGGTGTCCAGAGGGCGAGCTGGCAAAGCTGTGAGAGCAGCTCTGTGGACGATCACACGCAACGAAGACCTCCCTTCATCGCAGGGGTCACCACACCACTCCTGGCCCACTCTGCTCACTGGCATGTGGATCACACAAGAGTGCCAGGTGTCCACTCTTTGCTTCGGCTCCAATCCCTTCCCCATGCAGTCACCACAGCAGCTCAAGGTGGTGACGGAGCTGAGAGTTAACCTAGCCCGACTCCTCGTTTTAATATGAGCAAACCGAGTCCTAGGTAAATTAACCGACTAGTCTAATCCCCTGTACCCAAGATCACTAATTATTAAAGCAAAATCATACCAAGTTAGTCTGTCCAAAAGAGACAACATATCCATTGACTTACTTGAATGAACATTCAGTCAGATCGAAAGGTGGGCAGGCATACTGCGTTCGCCACTCAAACAAGTAGGAACAATCTGAAGTCTCCTTTAGAAACACTGGCTAAAAAAGTTAAGAGGCGCATACATAAAAGTGAGAATGCAAAACTTTATACTCTGAGTTTTAAGAATGAAAATAGTAAAGAATGGTTATGTTCATGAAAATCTACACTAACTGATGAAAGTTTCAACATATTTTCTGTAAATGATATTTTAAACTCAGTTAACCAGGAGATGTGATTAGATCTGAGGACAGATTCTTTCTAATATGATCCCAGCAGCCTGAGGGTGAGGAGAAGACCCCGCTGAGGGCCGTCGGTACATGCTCACCTGCTGGGTGCTGCGGTCACAGTAGAAGAAGATGGCTGTGGAGCGCTGATAAACCTTATGGCAAGTGTCCCCCCCAGTGAAGTTCATTTTTAACAAGCCATTTTCATAAGTTAGCTTCTGAGTCAGGAGACCTGTAAAGAAAGAGGATGTTAAACGAGGTTTGGTTCAGGTCCCTAGGCTGTCAAACTTAGCCTAAGACATGTGACACACACTCTGCAGAGTGTGGGACAAAGTATCCCTGGCCTCGCAGCACCGTACCGTGCACTCCTGTCACATGACACTTTGGGAATAAAATCAGGCTTCCCTTTGTCCAAGGCTGCTGCAACGTCACAGACTGAACCGTGGGTGATGACATGGGGCATTCCTTAGCCTCATCACCTAAGGAAATGCCACTTTCTCCACTGTGCCTGAGGGCTGTCCATGTACTCACCACAGCTACTTTGACTTCATTTTTACAATTTCCTAAATGTATTGAAATCTTGCCCAACTGCTGAAACAGCATGAAGGACCAACAGCCTGCCCTGGAATTTTTACAGCCAAACCTGGTACTAAATGCATTCCCTCTGACGCAATGCTATCAAGTACTACCTCAGAACATCCATCACTGGCTAGCTCACTGTGTCCCGATGTTGTCAGAAAGAAGAGAAATATGGCCTTAGAGTCAGTAACTGGCATGGCTAAGAATAAAACAGACATGTTCTACCAACATCCTTCAGTATGCACTCTGATTAAGAAAATCAAGCAAAATCTGAAATATCATTAACATGCTTTTTTTTTTTTACAGTAGAACACTCAAGTTTCTGACTCAAGGGAAAATTCACCTTTAGCAAAATACTTTAATATTTTAATTCCATTCCTTTGCAACAAAAGGAAAAGGACAAACAATGGTACCTGCCACTTTGTGAAATCCCTGCGGTTCCCGCTTTTCCTGACACGAGGAGACCACCCTGGACTTGTCACTTGTGGGGCAGACGTCTGAGGAAAGCTTCCCACAGACCCGGAAGTAATAGGTGTATTCACCGGCACTCACAATGGTGTCGTTGAGGCCCAGGGGCTTCAGGTCATACAAGTTGCCATGCCTTGGGTCTTTCACCTCACAGTTGTCTCCTTCAAGAACATGGAAGAAGTGAAGGGCCACTGCACCCATACACACATTCATATTTTCAAGCAAAAAGCTTTACAAACTGCCGGGCGCACTGGCTCATGCCTGTAATCCCAGCACTTTGGGAGGCTGAGACGGGCGGATCACGAGGTCAAGAGATCTAGACCATCCTGGCCAACAGGGTGAAACCCATCTCTACTAAAAATATACAAATTAGCTGGGCATGGTGGTGGGTGCCCTGTAGTCCCAGCTACTCAGGAGGCTGAGGCAGGAGAATAGCGTGAACCCAAGAGGCAGAGGTTGCAGTGAGCTGAGATGGCGCCATTACACTCCAGCCTGGCCACAGAGCAAAACTCCGTCTCAAAAACAAAAAAACAGTTTTACAATTTTTGGTTAGGTAAATACCAGCTATAAATGGGCATTAAAAGCCATTTCCACATGATTTTGTTTATATATAAGACAACTCGCCTGGCAAACAGTTTCCAGGAAAGTCTAGGTCCCTGAAAAAAGACTTGCTTCATCAAACAACACAACACCAAACCCCACATTAGTGTGTTCAAGCATCAGATGCCAAAAACCCACCGATCCAAGCACACAAGAAAAACGTCACTGGTGAAATGAGCAATGTGCTTCCGTAAAAAGAAAAGCTCAGGGACGAGAAATTATCCACCCCCAGCGTGTGTCTCATGACTCCAGCTATGGCCGTTACCACACGGTCTCATATCTAAGACATCGTTCAGAACGTCTGCTACTCTATACATTTAAAATGACTCATAGGGACAGGCCCAGTCCTACCTTCCACTCTGACAATGGGACAGGCTTCCACAGTTCTCCAGATAAACACGTACTCACAGCCATCCTGAAGCTGAAACGTTGGTGAGCCCTGTAATATAAATCAGCAGCCTGATTTGCTTCCTGTTTATTTTAAAAATTAATCAAGTGGTGCTGGGCTCACGCCTGTAATCTTAGCACTTTGGGAGGCCGAGGCGGGTAGATCACAAGTTCAGGAGTTCAAGACCAGCCTGGCCAAGATGGTGAAACCCCATCTCTACTAAAAATACAAAAATTAGCTGGATGCAATGGCAGGTGCCTGTAATCCCAGCTACTCGGGAGGCTGAGGCAGGAGAATCACTTGAACCTGGGGGGCGGAGCTTGCAGTGAGTCAAGATTGCACCACTGCACTCCAGCCTGGGTGACAGAGTGAGACTCCATCTCAAAAAAAAAAAAAAAAAAATTTTAATACATGATAGCTACAGTTAGTACCCAATCTTTGACCTCCACGTGCAAACTACATAGCATTTATTAAACATTTAAGACCTGAAGAAATGAGTGCATTCTCGTCAAATCCCAGCAATGGCCGAAACTCCATGAAAACGCAGGCAAGTTTTAAACAAGCTGGAAGATTCAGAGGTTCAAGGGAAATGGGAAATGCAGTGACCCAGGGACAACATGACATCGCTGGTCTGAACACACACCGATATCTGAGCACACTCAAATGTGATCCTGGTGGAGAAGCGCTGGTTCCCACACTTGTCACCGTTGACATACATGATGCTCAAAGATCCATTTGCTGCAGCTTGGGGACTCATCTGCATCACACCCAGGTTCGAGCTACTGACTTCTGACACTAAGCAAGACCCCATTGCACTGCCTGGAAGAACAGAATTAGTGGTTTAGGCATGAGGAAGGCAATGACCTTGAGTCAAATGCTCTAACAATATGAACAGATGCCAATCAAGAGACCAAGCAGAACTCACCATGGCATCCAGGAATGTAAGGGAGAGGATTGCAAACGCTCAAATAGAAAGTCCTCTTTCTCCCATCGACGGAGGTGTCAACAGCCGTCCAAGGCTTCCTGACTGTGCTTAGGCCACTCAGGTCGTACTCATTTCCAGCCAGGTCTGAAACACAACACAAAACCACGCTGGAGAACTCTGCCTCCTTGTGAGCTCTCAAGAACGGCCTTTCCCCCTAAACAAGCACTGAGGAGGCGTGAACCTGGCATTCCTAACTATGAGAATAAGGAAATCCACAGGAGGCTGAGAGGCTTTGCCTACAAAACACACTCGCTCTGTCCCTCAAAACTGCCCTTCGCAGCCGGGTCTGGTGGCATGCGCCTGTAGTCCCAGCTACTTCGGAGGCTGAGGCAGGAGGATCACTTAGGACCAGGAGTTCAAGGCCAGCCTGGGCAACACAGTGAGACCCTAAAGACTCTTTAAAGAAAAAACCAAACTCCCACTTCCATTGACAAGGAAGTACCCCCGCTGCAGAGGGGCAGGGCCAACCCCAGAGGTCACGGTCTCCGGCATACACTGTCAGCTTCCAGGGCACAGCTTAGGGAGTTTTAACGTTTTTTTCTTTTCTTTTCATCCCCAAATAAGAAGCTCTGACAGAGTATGTGAAATGTGTTTCCTCTGCGTTTTCTTCTGTGTTCTTAAGATGCATCTGATCCCAAAAGATAGCTTAAAACTTAATTATATAGTCAGATTCTCTTCAAGAAAAACATTACAACTCTAGGCATCATTCAAAGAAAATATGTAACAGAAATGTCATGCTGCCTGCAAAACTAAGCATACACACCACACACACACAAATATACACACAGAAACACACCTTCATATCCACTCACACACACACTGACTCCTGACCGGCCTCTCAGTTCTTAGGCTGCACAGCCTTACCAGTGACTTGGCAGTCCACTGGAGAAGGAACACAGGCCAACGCAGTTTCAATCTCAAAGTAAGTGTTTCGGATCCCTTGCCCAGAGTCGATGTCTTGATGCAGGAATTTGGAGGTCCCTGGGTAAACACCATCATTGCAAACAAAGCGGATGATAAAAGCATCAGCAGAACCTGTAAAGCAAGAAGGCCCAGGTTTTAAGAAACACAACAGTATTCATGACGCAGCCCACAAGCACAGTGCAGTAACAGGACAAGGCCACCATTGGCAACAAGCTTCACAGCCGTTTGTGGGCACAGTGACACCAGGGCACCAAGTCTGTATCGAGGGACTCGACATGAACGGAGTGGCCACACTCGCTGCAACGGTGGCCTCTATTACGACAGGTTTAAACACTGACTGCAACAGTGGCCTATGTTAGGACAGGTTTACACACTCGCTGCAATGGTGGCCTATGTTACGACAGCTTTACACACTCACTGCAACAGTGGCCTACGTGATGACAGGTTTACACACTGCAACAGTGGCCTACGTTATGACAGATTTCTACCATGGGCCTAACATCCTAGCATTCCTACTCTTCCAGAGAATATTTAAATCCCACGAGTTTATCAATCCAAGCAACGGAAGACAATGTAACTCTAATTTGTTGGCTTACTGAACAAATACTAAGTTCCCACCATGTATAGGAATGAACGAAGCAGACGAAAACCCCTGCCTGCAGCTGTGCTGGTTGCAGAGCGAGCAGCAAGTACAAAGACTCAGGAGGGGAGGGTGGGGGAGACTGCACTTCGTTCACATCAGAAACAGTGAGGCCAGCAGGTTGAGCGGGAAGAGCAGGGGGTGATCATCTCAGAGAGCCCCCATGGGTGTCCCATGGCCGTACTATGATCTTTGGTAGTAGGCTGGAGTGCAGTGGCGCAATCTTGACTCACTGGCTTCTACTCTAGCTGCAGTGCAGGGCCTCCGAGCTGGGAAGTGACACGATGAGACATTTCAGAAACATCACTCTGACTGCTGTGCTGAATACGGGCTACAGCAGCCCCCCTTATCTGTGGGGGGCTATGTTCCGAGACCCACAGTGAATGCCTGAAATTGAGAACCCTGTATACACTATGCTGTTTCCCACACACACATACCGAGGATGAAGTTCAATTTGTAAGTTAGGCACAGCAAGAGATTAACAATAAAACAGAACAACTGTAACAATACCTGTCATGAAAGTTACATGAATGTGGTCTCTCTCATTCTTTCTCTCAAAATACCTTACTATTTTCGGACCATGTGAGATCACAGAAAGGGAACCCGCGGATAACGGGACTCCTGTATGCGAGGTCAAACGCGGGAGACCAACGTGGTGGCTCCTGCAGCAAGGTGGACCGCACAGCCCGTGGTGACAGGGGAGTGAGCACATTCTACCCTCAGGAAGGTGCATGGCCACCCACAGAGCCACCAGGGCCCTTTTTAGCTACAAAACAACATGGCTCTGAGCTCACCTTTGGCAGAGACAGGCCCTTTGTAGGTCAGAGTGAGGAAGCCCTCTGTAGACAGCTGGAGGCTTTTCTCAATTCCGACAGCCCTTTCTGGCTTCAGATTCTGGAGCTCTTTGGTTTGGGTTTCTGCCTCACAGCCAGAAGCAGGTTTTCCCTGGATGGTCCCACAGACAGGCATTGTGCCGCAGACATTAAACTGCAGATCAGACGGTAAGAGCCATACAAACAAATTTATGCCACGTATCTCCATAGACAAGAACCCTAGCAACTCCAAATCCCACTAGGTTAAACGTTTCTTATCTGTTAGTCAACTTACCAACTTTCCACTTTCCAGCATGTTAGTACAGTTAGTACATAAGTCCAAAGGGCAGTATCTATAACCTGCCTCTAAGGTTTAGTATATATACATCATTTAAACTTATACATCCCTGTATCTATAAATGCATAAGATCTATTGCATGTAATAATGTACCATATATAAGAGAGGGAAGACACAGAAGTCATAATGTTATAATATTTTCAATGATGAGAAAGTACATATTGTTGAAATCATGTTAATTAGAAGTAAATATAAAGTGGTACCCCATATTTCTTAAAAATTTTGATATCATTCCATTAAAAATTATATTATAGTTGTAAAAATGAAGTCAATGATACTCTCTGGTGTGCAGATACAGTAAGGAGAGACCGTCAGCACTACACATAGAAGTGTTTCTTTAAAGAGAACTTATGAAGAATAACAGTCTTCACGTCTGAACTGTGCCAGAATGGTGGTAAATGGTTTTACTTCATCTTTCCCTTAAATCCGGATTTTCCCATCTCCTTCTGAGTAAGAGCTGCCACCACAGTGGCCTGGGCAATTCTGTCTCCTGAACCACCAGGTGCAGGTGACTTCAATAATGCACTCTGCCCTTGTTTCAAAGCAAACTGGAAATGCATGCTATAGCTCTTACCACAAAAGTCTTCCCAATGTTCAAGAACACATATCCTTGTGAATTGTTTAGCGGGTGAAGATTAAACACAAATCCACTGTTGGGATCCCTTATAGAGCAAGCCTACAGGAAACAAAATGGGGGAAGAGGGGCGCATTTAAACCAATTCCACAGGAACATAACAAACATATAGCACCTCCAGAAACCTGCATGTATGCATCTGACAATGCTGTTTCTCCATTTACTTTCAAAATCCCTATCAAAAATGTAGCCCCACATGGAGCCTCTTCAAATACACCAAAGTATACCAAGTGTGAGCCCAGACTCAGAGATTACACTCACCTGGAAGCTGTTAAGGTTACTGTATTTCTCTAAGAAGACTACTGTTACTCCCTAAAGTTGGAGAGGAAACGTAAGACTCATAAATTAGTTTCTTTTTTTTTTTTTTTCTTTTTTTTGGTGAGATGGAGTCCCACTCTGTCGCCCAGGCTGGAGTGCAGTGGCACGATCTTGGCTCACTGCCAGCTCCACCTCCCGGGTTCATGCCATTCTCCTGCCTCAGCCTCCTGAGTAGCTGGGACTACAGGCGCCCGCCACCACGCCCGGCTAATTTTTTGTATTTTTAGTAGACACAGGGTTTCACCGTGTTAGCCAGGATGGTCTCCATCTCCTGACCTCGTGATCCGCCCGCCTCAGCCTCCCAAAGTGCTGGGATTATAGGCGTGAGCCACCGCGCCCGGCCCATAAATTAGTTTCTTAAAGAAAATAAACATCTTAAGAAAACTCACGTTCTGTTTTCTGTCTCAATTACTCCCTTAATCATGGGATGTATGATCAGGTGACTGTCAAATGATATCCTCTCCTCTCCGTATGCAACTTTGCCCTGGGCCTCCCTCTGTCCACTGCATGCAGGGAAGGGGGCGGTGGCCACAGACCCAGAAACACTGTCCACGAACAGGGTGCCCAACATCCTGCCCTCACTGAGCACTTACAAAGCCAGGACCCTATGCCGGGGCTGTTGGTTTGCAAAAGCCCTGGTCTCTGCTGCCAGAGTCTGCGGTGTAGCTTAGAACAGGAAGTGGCAAACAGGTCCCACCATAAAGAAATATACACGGTGCTGTGAAAACAACTCACTACCCTGGGGAGGTCAGAGAGAACGTCACTGAGCAGCTTCCTGCTATGCCCTGCAGGGTGCGCTCAACAACGGGAGAGCATGGACCCGGGCAGAGGGCGGGAAGAGCCAGAGGACACAGTAGGCACTGAGAGCCTCGAGTGGCACAGTAACACCTGTGGGCTCTGCCCTCCACACAGGGCCACAGACGAGACACACAGGCCTCACCCTATAGACAGGATCACATGAACACCTGCAGGCTGTGCTCTATGGATAGGGTCATATTAAAACATACGGGCTCTACCCTCTAGGGGACAGGCACTGAGATGGTTTAGGTGTGGAGTGACGTATCGAATAGTCAGACATCTGCCAGTGGTGCAGAAGCCCCGGAGCCCACCAGGATGCCACTGCCACATGGGAGAAACAAAGGAATGGAAACAAAAGGAAGGAAACGACAGTGGGCAGAGTAAGACTGAGGGACCTGGTTCTTATCCCAGGAGCTAGGAGCTGGGAGCTGGGGGTGGAGAGGAACTCAGGGTGACCTGCAGACACCCACTGGCAATGCAACGCAGTAACTGATTCAGAAAGAAGGGGCGGGGTCAGTTCAGGGCTGGAACACTGGGGTGAGTTGAGGATGTCTTTCAGGCAGCTCAGCACGAGGGCCAGGCGAAAGCACACGTACCTGGTCTGTATCCGTTGCTGTCTGGATGGGACAGGCAGCCTCTGTGTTCCACAGGAAACTGACCACACACTCCCAGTTGAGCGAAAAGATTGGGTGGCTGTTCTGAAAGGGCAAATCCAGGGTAAAAGTCAATACAGTAACATGGAACTTGATCTAACCAAAAGAACACTCCCCTGAGACATAAAAATAGCCAAAATCTGCTGTATGTTTATTATGAGTCAGCCAATACAGCTAGGCACTTAATGTGCATTACCTAATTAGAATTTAATGTTCTCATTCTCCCTATGAAGGCAAAATAATCTCTTACGCTTGGATATTCAGAAATACAGAAATCACGCCAGCAGTAAATGGTAGAATTTGGATCCAAACCTAGGTCTGAGCCCAAGGTTCTGAGAAGCACCTTACACAAAAAGTTGAATGCAAGAAGCCATACACAAAGGCAATGGTACACAGGGGTCACTGACATCAGCTCAGGATTAGGCAACACTGGTCTGCGCTGTCAGAGGTCAGGAAGGCAGAGGACGGCTCCTAGCAGGTAGCATGTCCTTTCTTGATGTATAGTTTGTGGACACTCACCCAGCTGTGTCACGTTATCATCTGTACGCCGTTTGGTGCGTATGTTTCCACGAAAAGCTCCCCCAGAGAGCTACTGGGTTGGTGACAGCACCACCACCACACGGGCCATGGTAGAGCTGCCAATCAGGGAGTGTTTATCACACACCAGGACTGCACTGTGAGTTTTGTTAGCATTTCTCAACTGCGCCTCACAATGACCCATAAACAGAGCCTACAAATGAGAAAACTGAGGCACAACGAAGTTAAGACGCCTGCCCAGGGTCACGGGTTCAGGAACAACAGCCACTAACACTGAGTGGCTTGCCCATCAAGCGCTCTCTACCCTGGAAAGCCCCCACCCACTCCAGGCCTCAGCAACACTAACAGCAGAATAAAAACACACCTGCTCCTTCCACTTCACAATGTGCCTGTGAAAGGGACTGAGCTTTAGCCTGTGAAAGTTCTGTGACTGCAAACCCCTGGGAGAAGTGGCCCTGAATCCCTCAGTGGGTGGATTTCCCGTGCCGCTGCTGTGCAGCAGGCCCCATATGAGTGCTGACAGACACGACAACAATGTGAAGTTACTCTGCAAACTAAACAAGGTATCACAGAAAAGCTGGAAAACCAAGGATTCAACAATTTTCCGAAATTACCGAGTGTCTCAATGGCAACAAGAAACCAGAGAGGGAGGGGGCAGTCCACAGGTAGGGAATGCACAGACGTGCCCAGGACAGAGACCACCAGGCTGAACTGGGCAACCTGGACATCTCCCCGTGCAACACTGAACCTGGATCCTTCCTGAGACTGAAGGAAGAAGTGGGCGGCCCAAGCTCAGGTGAACCTGAGGAGAGTGTGTCTAACCCGGACAGAACACCTCCCGCAGAGAGCATGGGCCAAGCTCAGCCTGCCCGTCATGCATTCCCTGATCACAGAGATCTTCGACTCTAAAGGAAATGTGGCTCGGGAAAAAGAGCGTTAGCCAACGACAAAGCGGACCAGGCAGGTGAGTGAGGCAGCACCCACTGGGCCACTGCAGGGCAGAACACATCCTGCTGGCTCGTTTCAGTGGGGCTTGAGGAAGCTGCCACACACCCTTAAGAACGGACTGTTAATCATTTAGTTGATAATGAACATGGCTTCCAGTCTCTCCACTCTCCTAACCATTTGATAATTTCTCAAAAACACATGACCCTGGTATAAACCTAAAACTACAGATAATAAGAAATAAAAATAAAATCCTAAGCCCCACAACTGACTGAACATACCCCATTCTTGGCCAAGGGGACCCCAGAGGAACTTTTAAAACTGCATTCCTGTCCGTAACGGGGTGGGAGGTGAGACATACCTCATTACACCCCTTTCCTCATTAACCGCTAGGCTTTCTTCCCTAAGTGCTAAACAGAAGCCGGCCCTTTTCAAAGACTCTGCTGCTGGCATCAATCCATTGCCTGACAATGTCCGTCCTTTTTTGCAGTTCTGACAACACAAAATCGATCAGCATTCCCTCCTGGTAAGAGACCACAACTCCCAGGTGGTCCTGGCCGTCTACGGAGGCTGCACACAGAGGGCCTTCATGTCCTCTGCTTCACTTTTCGACATATAGGGCCTAAGTGTAATATATATATTTTAAACTGTAATATATTTAAATGTTACGTCTCCAACCCAAAATGAACGTGGGGACACATGCTGCATACATGTTGCCTACCACACGTGTGCATGCCACCCCTTCATGAATATGCATAGCTGCTCCTGTAACCTGCTGAATATCTATACTTGGCTAACCTGTTCAGCATCCATTCGTGTCTTAGTCTTCCTCCCTCCCAGTGCTTGTTTCTGGCTTTTAGCCTGAGGCTATGCGGCCACCCTGCAGGCTGCAAACCTTTATGAGAAATAAAGCTCTCCTTTCCAAATTAGATTTGAGACTATCAAAAAATTTCTAGGCTGTGTGTGGTGGCTCATACCTATAATCCCAGCACTTTAGGAAGCTGAGGCAGGAGGACTGCTTGAACCTAGGAGCTCTAAGACCAGCTTGGGCCACATAGAGAGATCTCATCTCTACAAAAGCTTGAAAAACCATTTTGATAACTACAGGTAACTCCACCTATAGTTCCAGCTCCTCAGGAGGCTGAGGTGAGAGGGTCACTTGAGCCAAGGAAGTTCAGGCTGCAGTGATTCAGTGAGCAATGATGGCAGCCAGTGCATGCTAGCCTGGGCGACAGAGCAAGACCCTGTCTTAAAAAAAGAAAAAAAGTCCTGGACATGGATACTGGTGATAAATACAGGACACTAGAGATGTGTATGATATATGTAACCCAAAGACAGTCAGCATGGTCAGTTTAATATTATATGTATTTTACCCCAATTAAAAAATAGAAGCAATTGGGACTGTATAAAATGGCCCCAAAGCATTTCCATGGAGCGAAGAGCAGAGCAAACTCCACACGGTCTGCCGTTCTCCTCTGGCTAAGGAACTCAGGGCCAACAGCAATCCCACTCACCTCCTCTACCTCCTAGCCCTAATTCATTTTACTATTGTGATTTTTTAAATATCTTTTTATTATTATTATACTTTAAGTTCTAGGGTACATGTGCACAACGTGCAGGTTTGATACACAGGTATACATACGCCATGTTGGTTTGCCGCACCCATTGACTCATCATTTACATTAGGTATTTCTCCTAATGCTATCCCTCCCCCAGCCCTCCACTCCCTGACAGGCCCCAGTGTGTGATGTTTTCCGCCCTATGTCCAAGTGATCTCATTGTTCAATTCCCACCTATGAGTGAGAACATGCAGTGTCTGGTTTTCTGTCCTTATGATAGTTTGCTGAGAATGATGGTTTCCAGCTTCATCCATGTCCCTGCAAAGAACATGAACTCATCCTTTTTTGTGGCTGCATAGTATTCCATGGTGTATATGTGCCACATTTTCTTAATCCAGTCTATCGTTGATGGACACTTGGGCTCTTTCCACGTATTTGCTATTGTGAATACTGCCACAAAAAACACACAAGTGCATGTGTCTTTACAGTAGCATGATTCATAATCCTTTGGGTAAGGGGATTGCTGGGTCAAATGGTAATTCTAGTTCTAGATCCTTGAGGAATCACCACACTGTCTTCCACAATGGTTAAACTAATTTACACTCCCAACAATGTAAAAGCATTCCTATTTCTCCAAATTCTCTCCAGCATTGTTTCCTGACTTTTTAATGACTGCCATTCTAACTGGCATGAGATGGTATCTCATTGTGGTTTCCATTTACATTTCTCTGACCAGTGATTATGAGCATTTTTTCATGTGTCTGTCAGCTGCACAGATGTCTTCTTTTGAGAAGTGTCTGTTCGTATCCTTTGCCCACTTTCTGATGGGGTTGTTTTTTTCTTGTAAATTTGTTTAAGTTATTTGTACATTCTGGATATTAGCCCTTTGTCAGATAGGTAGATTGCAAAAATTTTCTCCCATTCTGTAGGTTGCCTGTTCACTCTGATGATAGTTTCTTTTGCTGTGCAGAAGCTCTTTAGTTTAATTAGATCCCATTTGTCTATTTTGGCTTTTGTTGCCATTGCTTTTGGTGTTTTAGTCATGAAGTCCTTGTCCATGCCTACGGCCTGAATAGTATTGCCTAGGTTTTCTTCTAGGGTTTTTATGGTTTAAGGTCTAACATTTAAGTCTTTAATCCACCTTGAATTAATTTTGTATAAGGCGTAAGGAAGGAATCCAGTTTCAGCTTTCTATATACGGCCAGTCAGTTTTCCCAGCACCATTTATTAAATAGTGAATCCTTTCCCCGTTTCTTGTTTTTGTCAGGATGGTTGTAGATGTGTGGTATTATTTCTAAGGGCTCTGTTCTGTTCCATTGGTCTATATATCTGTTTTGGTACCAGTACCATGCTGTTTCGGTTATTGTGGCCTTGTAGCCTAGTTTGAAGTCAGGTAGCGTGGTGCCTCCAGCTTTGCTCTTTTTGCTTAGGAATGTCTTGGCAATGAGGGCTCTTTTTTTGTTCCATATGAACTTTAAAGTAGTTTTTTCTAATTCTGTGAATACAATCATTGGTAGCTTGATGGAGATGGCATTGAATCTACAAATTACTTTGGGCAGTGTGGCCATTTTCACAATATTGATTCTTCCTATCCAAGAGCATGAACTATTCTTCCATTTGTTTGTGTCCTCTTTTATTTCCTTGAGCAGTGGTTTGTAGCTCTCCTTGAAAGGGTCCTTCACATTCCTTTAAGTTGGATTCCTGGGTATTTTATTCTCTTTGTAGCAATTGTGAATGGGAGTTCACTCATGATTTGGCTCTCTGTCTGTTAATGGTGTACAGAAATGCTTGTGATTTTTGTACATTGCCTTTGTATCCTGAGACTTTGCTGAAGTTGCTTATGTGATTATTATTTTGAAACAGGATCTTGTTCTGTTGCCAAGGGGCTGCAGTGTAGTAGCACATCCTCAGCTCACTGCAACCTCTGCCTCCTGGGCTCAAGTGATCCTCCCACCTCAGCCTCCCCAGAAGCTGGGACTACAGGTGCACACCACCACACTTGGCTAATTTTTAAATTTTTTTTGTAGAGATGGGGTCTCACTAGGTTGCCCAGGTTAGTCTTGGACTCCTGGGCTCAAACAATCCTTCCATCTCTGCCTCCCAATTTTTTTTTCTTTTTTTGACAGGGGCTCGCTTTGTCTCCCAGGCTGCAGTACAATCATGGCTCACTGAATCCTCAACCTTCTGGGCTCAAGGAGTCCTCCGGCCTCAGCCTCCAGAGTAACTGGGACTACAGGCATGAGCCACCACACTTGGCTAAATTTTGTTTTATTTTTTGGAGATGGGGTCTCACTATGTGGTCCAGGCTGGTCACCAATTCCTGTCCTCAAGTGATCTTCCCATGTTGGCCTTCCACAGTGCTGGATTAGATCTGAACCAGCGTGCCCAGCCTTCAGCCTTAATTTCTTATTCCTGTTTTATATTACACATACAACCCTCATTGTTCACCCACAGGCCTGAGATATATCAAGCCTCAGATTCCTACCTGTGGACTTTGTGGTTTGGGCTGCTGGGGCTCAGAAAGCAATACCCTAAGGACCGGTGCTTTGACATGCTGAGAAGCTGCCTGAGAATCAAGGTCGAGCTTTTAACTGTGCCTTGTTACCTCCACCCCCAAGCACAGGGAGGGACTTTCTCTGGGATTTCCTTACCTGACCAAGAAGGCTTCTTTCCAAAAGAAACTCGGAAATCTCATTATCTATCCCACAAAAGAAGACTGAGGACAGCAACCACACCTGGACAGACTTGTTCACAAGATAATGCCTTCCTCATTCAGGCTCCAAAGAGAATCATTTGCAAGTTAATTTCTGTCTATTCTTTCTCCCAAATAATCATTTGCTGCCCCCTCAAAAGAACTGTGCCTCCCCCATCTCCCTCTCCCCTGTGAAATAGGGTACATAGTCTTCTGTGTTGCATTAGGCTACTGGGTCATCTTTCTCCTGCTATTTATTCCCCAGTGCTATGCATGTTAAAATTTTAATGTCTTTTCTCCTGTTGACAGCTGATTTTCAGGGAAACTTCAAAGGGTGAAAGGGAAGCTTTCCCTTGGCTCCTACAGGACCAAACTAACTCTAAGCCCCGTTCCACTGCCACGATCCTCAACTCACAAGAACTAAGACGCAAGATAATGTCTGTATGACTCAGAAAGAAAATCCATGAAACAGTGTCTGTCACCACAGCCTCCAACTCCGCAGCAAAAGATGAGGCTTACCCTTCAGAAATCGTAGCCATGAAGGTACCACAAATCACTCCCTGCCTGTGCACATATATACTGCACGCTGACCTTGAGCAGAACTAAGACTGGCCTAACTCCACCACCCACCCACCCCAAGACCGTTTCTGTCAAGAGACACATAAGGCAACACTCAGTCAAAAAACGCAGCAGTGAAGGTCACCGGCCAGCGGCAGCGCCTTACCAGCCTGCCCCTGGAGCAGACGAGATGGATCCTCGTGGTGTATGTGGTCTGTCTGCCGTCGCTGGTGGTGCAGGTCGATCCATTCACGTATTCCAGAAGGAGGCTGCCGCTGTCCTCAACCACAGGGCCAGTCTTTGCCATTCCCAAGTTACTGATGGAAACCACTTCAGTGAAGGAGCCCTGCAAGAAAACTAATCTTGTCAGGCTCTTCCCTCTGAAGATACAGTTGATTTGTTATTGGTGGTGGTTACATTCTATAAAGTTGCAACAAACAATGAATTATTGAATACAGAACCACTGCTCCTGGGGAAATCCCCTTATTACATATGGAATAGGAAACCATCCTCAAAGAGTTAACAACAACTGCATGCTGGGTTCCGGGCACGCAATCAAGCAGCAATCAGGCTGCTTGTGCTGGCCTGTAACTGAAAGTCACGTAGCACTAGATACTACTCGCATCCTCGTTACCGCTACAGAAAGAATCACTGGTGTTAGAATCATAAGGCTTTCGTTCAAGAATTGCGTAAGATGTTCTTCAGATCCTGAATTCCAGTGGAACGACTGACACTAACCACTTTGAAGACCCTCCTACAGGGAACCAAATGCAGTTTCTTCATCTCCCCATCCCATGACTTCACCCTGCACTCTTCTGCCAATAAACAATCCCCACACCTTGGCCCGCTCCAAATCCCTTAAGTCCCTAAACCCAAATTCCTTGGGGAGGTGAATTTGAGGTTTCTTCTCATCTCCTCATTCGCCTGCCCTACCATTAAACTCTCTCTCGGCTGTAATCCCCAATGTCGCAGTGTGCTGACTGGCTGTATACCAGGCAAACAAACCTATTACACACAGATTATAATCTGAAATCCCAAGACAACTCATGCTGACGGATTCTATTCTCTTTATTTTACAAAAGGAAAAAACGAGGCTCAGGAGTGTTAAGTGGCTCACCTAAGGCTGCCCCACGAAACTTTCAGAACACAAGGGAATAAGTCACATTTGAAAAGGCTTTAGTGTGAATTCTAGGCGAGAAACTTCTCTTAGGGAGACCTTACAAGGCAGTGCAGCGTGGAAGTTCCAGCTCTGGAGCATCTCTGAGTTGAGATGCCAGAGTTGGAATTCAGACCCTGTCCAACTGGCCCCAGGGCTGGAGCTTTTGCACTGCACTGCCTCGTCCTCTCCATCCTCTGCTCATCTCAAGGTGAGGCAGAAACAAGAGGCCAGAGCATCCCCCTGTTCAACATCAACCAGGAACACGCTTGTCAGGCACTATGCACATTGGGCCACTACACTCGTTCCAGCAATGACTGAGGGGGTGCTCCACACGGTGATTTTGGAGTTACAAGTGTTCTCAAATAGGCAAGTTCACAGATGCAGAATCTGTGAATAATGAGGCCTGACTGTACACTGAAGTCACTGCTCCAGTAAAGAACACACATGTGCACAGGTAAACACAACCAGGAACTCGATTCCTAATCACCAGAGCACACTTGCCACCTTCCTTTCAAAAACCTCCAAGCTGCCATTAGCATACACTAAGAAAAGTACATTCCCAACATGCTATTTTTACAGAAGCCAACTTCCAGAGACATCTCTATTTTAGGATTCATCACGTACAACGACCACAGGAGACAGGCAAATGTTCTGGCAGTGACTGCATTCAACCCAGCGACGAACTGCAGCGACTGAGAATGTGTGCTGGAATCTATTTCATCCACAGCAACTCTCCCAAACCGGTTTCTCCCCCTAATCAATCCAGAAGCAAGAGCTTTTGGAAGCAAAACTGTTTTTTTCACAGGTGTCTGCTGAAAGCACCTAAAGACACTTTTGAATTCAAGACAGACATAACCATTCGGTGCTTCCTCTGCCCTTTGTGTGATCAAAGGTCTCCAACACAGCATTCTCCACGTGAACGATGATTCCTGTGTGACACACTTCTGCTCCTACAGGAGGCAGATGAGTTCACATGGAGGCCCCACTCCTACTCAGAGGATTTCTCTCAAGCAGCTGTGCCGCCTTTGATCTGGATGTCCCAAAATAACTACCTCCTCCCACTATGTCATGGAATTAGGAGGGCGAAGGAGACAAGCAGTGAAAACAGACTCACCTGATCTTTTTCATACTTCATCTGGCAAGCCGATGCATATCGGTTGCAGCCCGGCACTGGATTCAGAGGCCGACACACGTTAATGTAGTATTTCCTCCATGTGACATGTTCCCCTGAGTTGTCCATGGCGTACCAGTTTCCTCCAACGCCACCTTCAGATTTTGCCAGACTAAAATTTCAAAGCAAAATTATATGCTCTTTAAGAGCTTACACATTTCAGTCTAATTTATTTCTATGTAGTTGGGGAAGCAAAGCTACCAAATAAAGCATGCTCCACCAACCACATAACCAGCAGTTAGCGTGTCTGGACTCATGACGCACCAGGATTACATTCAATCTTCGCTAAACTCAGTATGCAGTGGACCTTAACTGTCTCCCATGCCTCTGAACTGATAGTCATTGGTTTAAATGATGAAGCTGAAGGCTGAGGCTCTGCTGTGGCCAAGACTGGTTGCTATCCCAAAGGTGACCAGACTGTTATTAGAATTCATTCTGCTGAAAATGCCCCACCTTGGGCCTGCAGTCCCAGAGCCGGCATCACTCCCCATCATCAGCTCAGTCACAGGCTCGCCAGCAACACCCGCAACCTCAGCATCTGCTGATACCAGGCCAAAAACAGAGCAGCTGACTCTGCCTCACCTGGAGAGGTCGTACTGCTCCAGTGTGGAGGGGTCGGTCACCACGCACTCCAGGGGCTCCTCTGGGCAGGCATAGCTGGTGTACCACCGGAAGTTGTAGGTGGAGTTATCCTCCTCCTAATCCACGGCAGCAGAGAAATGCGGGGAGGGATGGCAAAAAGAGAAAGACACATGACATAAAGCCGGATTCAAAAAAGGACAAGAGCAATGTTCTCAATGAGAAACTGTGAAAAAAAGCCTACTCTGCCCATCTCCCTTCATTTTATTAAAGGAAGACTGTTCAGTAATAAATCAGGATGAAAACTTAGCCTCTGCTAAGTGAGGGTTAATTCAGGATTTTCTTTATGCTTTTGCATGTTTTGTACCCAAAACTGACAGGCTTGTGGGCTGTTATTAAGGTGCACAACCCACTAAGCACACAGCTTGAGAAACTAATGCTGCCTAGGTACCCCGTCAAATCTAATTATGGTGTTGATTTGGCCAGAAACCCAGACTGATACAAGCTCTGCCTCTCAATGAAAGGCCCACCACAGGCGCGAGTATCCTCAGGGAGCGCGATGAGGGACAAGCATTCCTACCTGATATTCAGGAAAGCCCACCCCCGCGTCTCGATCGCAGAGAAAGGTGATGAGCGTAGCTCTCGGTGTGTGTCTTTCGTTGTTGTAAGGCGTGCCGCCTCTGTAGTTCAGTTGGATCATCCCATCATAATACGACAGCTTCGCATTACTCAGTCCCAAGTTCCAAGTCTTCTCGTCACTGAAATACACACACATTTCTCTCAGCAAAGACCTGAGGGCAGAAGCACTCCAAGGCTGCCACACTGAAGGGAGGGCCCGTGAGCGACGTGGGGAGTCACCAGAACCAGGCCAGGGCTGCAGACCCACACAAGGTCTCTAACCGCAGCAGGGACACTGGGACCCAAATCTCCTCTTGGCACCACTGGTTGAGACAACTCACTTCATTTGAACTAAAGCTACACAGAATGCAGAAATACGCACAGAAATATCTAGGAAATGAGAAGCGCAAAATGTGCACAAGTGAGGCATGACCTCAATCCACCCTTCTTTCCCAAGGACAGGCCTGCTCCTTCCTCGGGGAAATTAAACTCCTAACATCCTTCAGTTTTCAGACCAGGTCTCATCACTATTTAAATGCTTGTCATAAAGTTATGACATTAAGTGAGAACACACCTATTCCTGAAAAAAATATTCGTTAGCACATAATACCTAAGAATGAAACAGAACTGAGAAGCTACTTGCCTTTTTGCCACCTGGCAGGCTCCTGAGTCTGGCTGACAGGGGCTCACAGACACCGGGCCACACACATTTATATAAAAGTCATACTTCTTTGTCTCAACTTTATAGGCACCATTTTTCTTTGTGAGAGGTGATAAGTCAAAAGAAAACCCTAAGAAAGAATAAAAACAGTAAAATTATGGAAGGTCAGTCCGAACAGTCAGCAGAGTGGTCTCACCCCACAGTTTGAAAGGCAGAGGTCCTTCCCAGGAGGTTCCCAATGACAGGAAGAAGTGGAGGAGGCAGAAGAGACACTGCCCCTTGAGGCCACCAGAACCGCAATTACTAACATTTTCCTTCAAGATGGATCCAACTCCACCATTCCCTTCTACTGGGTTAGCCTAAAGCCCTATTCAAAAAAGCCCATGACTGCTGGGCTAATAAACAACCAGCATATTCCAAGTAGGATGAGCACAATATTATGGCCTTCTTGTAAGGTCTCCCGCAGAGAGGTTTCTTGCCTAGAATTCACGTGAAAGCCTTTTCAAACATAATTTACTCCCTTGAGTTCCAAAAGTTTTGCATTCAGCAAATCCACCTCAATAATGAATTTAAGATAGTATTTTCAATATCTCAAATAAGTCCCAAATATCGGCTGTTCAGAATTGTGTTCAAACAGCATGAATAAAATTCTAAGGCAGGTTACCTTGAAAACCTCACAGAGAATGTTTAGGAAAAAACCTTAAGTGGTTCCAAGTCACATTAACGCAGAGGTCCTGTTTGGACACAGACCTGCCTGGGAGTCAAAGACTGTGCAGTTCTCCCCTTCTGTCTTCGACAGCACACAGGCCGCAGCTGTGTGCCACTCAAACTCATAAAAGCAACCGCCTTCCCCAGAAGTTCTCAACACTGGTGCACTTTCCAGATCACCTGTCAATGGGGAAAAGAGATGGGGATCACTAATCCATTCATTCCTAAAAAATCTTACCTCATTCTTCTCTGCTAGAAGTAGACCTGGAAGGGACAGCAGGAAATGAGGTAGAATGCATATAAGGGTCAAAAAACAGACCTACAAATACTGTAGCATTCCATCTATATGAGGTATCTAGAACGGTCAAATCCGTAGAGACAAAAAGTAAAAGAGAGGGAACGGAGAGCTGTGTTTAATGGGAACTGAGTTTCAGTCTGGGAGGATGAAAAAGTTCTGGAGATGGATGATGATGGTACTACACAACAATGTCACCAAGCTACACACTTAAAAGCATTTAAGATGGTAAATTTTATGTTATATTGTTTATTTTACTGTAAAACAAACAAACAAACAAACAAAATGATCCTAGCTTCTGACTTTATCCCACAGCTGGGAACTTATCCAAAGGAAATATTTCAATGGGAGGTAGAGAGAGGATACATAATGGCACGATTAGCAATACTGGAAATGTGCTATTAATCCAACAATAAGAAAAATGTTTAAAAATAGTAAAACCACACCATGTCCACAAGGAAGTTCCTAAAAATTATTAATAGAACTGTGAAACATAGAAGAGTATTTACAAAATACTACACTTCGAGAAACATTAAGATTTGTTAACATAAAAATTTTGACTTGGTAAAAACATACACCTATAAATAAAGGTAATGAAAATTAACATTGTGTTTAAGTGGTGAGATCATGGGCAATGTTTTAAACCATTTATGATTTTTTTTCCCCTTTGAAGGAAGTTAAGTAACCGCATGACTGGCCCCGTATCAGTCCCGAGGAAGAGGATGCAGTGCTGAGACCCACAGCTTCCTTCTGACACCATCTGGTTTCTCCATTTCTGATTTGGTTTTGGGGAGGGGCTGAGGGGAAAAATCCAAATGACCTAGTTCCCATCACCAAAGATTCTGGAACTCAAAATGCTTAACACCATGCCAATCTGTCTGATCACCTTTGCAGTGACTGATGAGGAACAGAGATATGAAGAATGCAGGACCTCTGGCAGAACCCAACAAAAGATTTCATCGTTTTTTAAATTTTTACCTGGCTTGCATACAAGTGTGATATTAGTTCTTATTTTCTTGCCATGACCACAATCATCACCATCTGAATAAGAGAGCTGAATGTTGCCTTTCTCTTTTGTGGGAGAAGAAATAAATTTTCCCAGATTTTTACTTCCATTCTTATCTGGAAGAGAAAGGGGGAAAAAAAAACAGAAGATATGGTTAAAAATTATCATCATGCAGACAAAGAAGTGATTTAAAAAAAAGAAAGAAGAACTCAGCCCAAACCCAGCAAGAGCAGCCCTTCTCCAGCCCACCGAACCCACCAGGGCAGCTGATGGGTTTCCCTAGAGTGCCACGTTTGACTAGATGTTAACAGCCACATCGGGGTCCTCCAAGGTCATCCATAGGCTCAGCAGGAAGTGCCACGAATGACGCAAAACAAAAAACCAAATGGCTTTGCAACATGCATCAGCGCCAACTGTAAACTGACACTGTCCGCCACTGTCAGGGCTTCAGCTATCCCAAGACACAAAGTCTTTTGAAAGCACAGCCACACAGCCAAAGGGTGAGAATGTGTCTCATATCCAAAGCAGAAACTAACGAAACCTGTTTAGCAACCCAAGCAGGAGGTCACTTACTTCTTGGTTCACTTGCTTTTTATTATAAAGGATTAAAACTCTGTTCCGAAGTCCTTCTTAGTAAAGACATGGACATGTCTGAACCTGCTTTTAAAGACACACCAGCAATTCTGAATACCAGGATAATTCCTAAAATCCAACCGAGGCTCACAATTTCTTACCGAATGCTTTTAACAGATTCTCATAGCCTGGCATTTTCAAAGTGAGTCATAAAAGACAAAAATGAATGTGCTAAATACCTGTATCAAATAATTGAGGAGTCTCTGCATGACAGTTACGGGACCAACACAATGACAGCAAAAGGAAGCGAAGCATGCAAGCCCTCCTACAGTAGGGCTACAGCTGAGATTGCACTTTCCTTAAGCCACAACTTTTCAACAATTCTAGGCAATAAAGTTGTTAAAAAAATAATAAAATTACTTGTACACAAATACTGGCAATGATATTCTTCAGGTTACACACTAAAAAGATGACGTAGTATTTTCCACATGGTTCCTTCTGTTCCCAGTTATGGCTTTAGCCCATATATCAGGAAGCTTCAGGCAACTTCAGGATTCCAGAGCGCATCGAGCAGTTAGCGACATTCGATTTATGAATAAAAATGTTTTACCATCCTTTATGTGAATATAGAAAGAGGAGGCTTAGATGAACCACAGGAAGATCTTCTAACTCATTCCAAACGGGATGCCCTAGAAAACCACCACCTAGACCTTCCCTCCGGGCACAACTCACCCACTGCGCACACTGCCGCATCCTCGGGACACCCTCGCGCCTTGTCTTCCTGCAGCACTCTGTGACAGATATTAATGAAAAAATGCTTCTTCTCTGTTTCCGTCTGGCTGCCATCCACGGCTTCCCAATTCTGCTCTGGTTCTGTAACAAAAGTGTATTTTAGTCAAAAGCAATGCTGATTTCTGTGAGTCACAGAATAAATGGTGATGAGGCCAAAGGTCAAGGGCCCAAAGCTCCCAAAGCACTTCGTCACTCAATTCCCAGCGCTCACGTTTCTGGAACCCGGGCAGACTGAAGGCACAAAAATTCACCGAGATTCTCAGGTTTCTCATTTAATGTGACAGAAACAAACTACACACCAATACTTCTTCAGAAGAGTAGGCGCAACTGGGTGACAGAGAATTAAATAGCAAAATTCTCCCAAGCCCCACAGTATGAAATTAGAAACTGAAAACCCAAATCAAGAAGCCATCCTGTGTCTTGGGACGCAGTAGAGTGGTACACCAGCTCAGCTCAGCCCCTGTGAAGGCCTGTGCAGCTAAAAAAAACCAGCAACCTCTTACACATCTGCAGACTCAGTGCAGGACACGATGCATGCTACCACAGAAGACAAGCAAGGCACCACAGGTGGCCGCTGAACTCACAAGACTCATGAGCTGGTGAGTGTGAGCAGACACTGATTAGGCGCCTGCAGGAGGTGAGGGGGCACCAGCTGAGTGTCACCAGCACAGCAAGCGAGGGCAAGGGCATCCACAAAAAGCAAACCACACGGTGAACAGTCGCTGAAGAAGTAACTTAGAAAGTGTGTAAAGGAGGAGGTAAAGATATACAAATACATCTTCTCATTTGAAAACGCTCTCTTTACAGGTTGGGTACCGGGGTTTGGAAGGCAAAAACCCCATGACTCATCAGTGGCGATACAGTACATTTGGAGAAGTACTTTCCAATGTCAACAGCCTAAAAGAAACCATATGAGACTGTGCATGTGAACAAGGACGTGCCCTAAATACTGGAAGTCTGGGGTGGAGCCAGGTGGGCTGTAAAGTCTTAAGGGACTTCTTCAAGCAGTAAGGAGCAGTTTTAGCTCTCCCCTCATAACTTCCTTAGGGCTATCTCCGTGCAAATGCCACGAAATACTCCAGATTCCAAGAGACCAGAGCTGTGTCAGGAAGTCTACAGACTGAAAAATGTATCTCTCCTTATCTCACAGGTCCTAGGTTGTCTCTTATACACAGTGATGTTTAAAAAAAAAAAAAAAAAGTTGACTTAAGGGATCTAACAGCACCACCCAGTTTACTGTAAGAAACTCGGGCCGGGAGAGCAGCCCGCTCAAGCAAACGCAATTGGATGCGGCAACATCAGTCCTCAGCCAGGTCTCCAACTCTGCAGCTAGAACTCTTTCCACTTCACAGAAAACCAGTGTCTTCACTGGCACACATGTGCCAGAATTAATTACAGCACCGCTCCCTGCAGCACACAGGGTGTTTAACCACAACAGCACTGCCAGCACTCACTGCCCAGGTGGTTCACAGTGAGGCAGGTTCTCAAACACTCCACAAGAGGCATTCATTCCTCTTCCTAACCTGGTCTTTTCCAAACCAGGTGGGGCTCAGAAGACAGGAGCAGCAGTCCTGTCACCGCTGCAGTTTTATTTTTCTAAAAAAAAAAAAAAGACATACATGTGCAGAATATGCAGGTGTGTTATATAGGTATACGTGTGCCATGGTGGTTTGCTGCACCTACTGACCCATCCTCTGAGTTCCCTCCCTTCGCCCCCAACCCTAAACAGGCCCTGGTGTGTGCTGTTCCCCTGTGTCCATATGTTCTCAATGTTCAACTCCCACTTACGAGCGAGAACATACCGCCAGCAGTTCTGTGACTGTTCTGGTTGGTAATTACATGACGCAAGTCATTCTGTCTGCTTCGGGTCATCTCCCCCCTTACAGAGGCAACTGGCTTCTGCACAACTAATTTGAGCTGCCAAAAGGGTAAAACCAAATCTCCCCCATCAGATCATCCCTGCTTGAGACTCCCATTCTTCTTATTCAATCTGCTCTGTTTCCTGCTAAATTCCAAGCCCCCGAGGACAGGGATTGTGCTGTGGGGGGCACTGCTGCCTCCCTGGCACCTCGTCCGGTGCCTGCTGTGCAACAGCAAGCTCAGCCTCGAGGACAAGCCCACTGCACACCACTGAGGCACCAGTGAACAGTGGCCCAAGGCACACATCCATCTGCCTAGAGGATCCAAACAGAAGAACCCCAGGGGGCAGAGGCTGCAGATCCCACCTCAGAGACGGAAGAGAGGCAGTGTGTAAAAGGGTGAAAACACAAGGTCAAAAGATAGCAACTGAGCCGCAGCTCCACTCTGTGGGCCTGAGAGTTCCTGTGTTAAGTGGGAATATGGCCTATGGGAAGGCTGTTATAAGAGAGAAAAAAAAACTTTAAAGGAAAAAAAAGCAAGCAAGCTTCTAAACAGCACAGAGCACAAGGCCTGACACCCTGCAGGTGCAGGGCAGTTTCCGCTCAACTATGATGAGCCCAAGGTAACCCGACCAGAAAACAATAATGCTGGTCTCAGATTCAGATATTCCACCTCCCAATCCAATGCTCCTTCTAATAATTCATACAGCCACATGAAAAAAGCGGGCGGTGGGCTGTGACCCAACCCACTGACAAAGAAAATAGTAACAGCATTTCCAAAAGTACTCAGGGAAAATGTTCCATGAACACGTGGACTGAGGCCCACACGGCAAGGAGGGCAGTACCTGCGTGGCGGACCAGCGCGGACAGGTCGTAGCGCTTCTTCCCGTCGACGGCACCGCAGAGGAGGTCTTCCTTCTCCTTAACACAGGCATATTTCGTGTCCCATGTGAAGAAGTAGGTGCAGTCAACCTCTCCTGTGAATACTGGATTTCCTTTCCCATCGTTATCTGTACGATTCAAGAGCAGAAATTTAAACTCCATACATGACCAAAACTGAGGAACAGCTAAGGAGTAAGGAAGAAACTGAACAGGACCAATGCCAACTGACCAGTTAAAAAATTCAGGTCCAGACTTTTTTACAGACCATGGGGGTCTGAGATGGCAGAGGCTTCTATTAAGCTTCAGATGCTTAACCCTAAGTCCTCAATGGCAGGCTGGCAGGCCAGCACGCCTTTCACCTTGGGAGACACTGACAGAAGGCTGTGTACAGCGACTTCAAAGATAAGATAAAAAGGGCAGGCAGGAGGAACGCAAGAGCAGTGAGTGGGATCCTCTGCTCCCAGGCTGTGGTCAGCTCCCAGAGGCTTCTGAACATCTCTGGGTGACACTGGGAACTCGCAGAAAGGAAGACAGAAATGGAGCTCTAGTTCCCTGAGCACCACTGACTTCGTGATGCGACTGTGAACAAGACAAGTTCTCTGGAAGTAAAACAAGGGGGGAAACCATCTACAGCCAGTTGCTCCCAGCGAAAGCACGCCAAGGTCCTACGCCAGCCCAACAATGTTAGCGGCACACCTTCAAACAGTGCTGGCATTCTGTGGCTCCGTCAGTGCATCTGTCTGTAACACCTTCCTCAAACTGAGCCTCTTCTTCCACCAAGAGTGAGCCCCCCAGACTTCCCATTCCTCAGCAGGAATAGTTCAGGTCTAAGTCTGAAAACCAGCTCTTCACAGGTCACGTCCCCATCCCATGGACGCTGAGATTCGGAGGCTTTGCTGACTTGCTCCTTGCTTGCACCTTTCCAGACTAGGGGACCGTGGGCACAACCCTCCTTTTCCCAACCCTGATGGTTTCATAATCCTTGTCTGAGCCTCCCACCATGTGATCTGCCTCCTTGAGGTTTAGTATCATAAGCTATGCAATGATCTAAGAAAACAGGAAGTAAGATTCTGTATCAAGAGTAAATGATACTTCAATTGTAATTTCTACCAAATCTTTAATAGTATCATCACTATAATTATAATACCAGCCACAACAGCGAACCTGTACTGAGCACAGTCTCAGCCAGGCACTGAGCTCAGCATCTCAGCTACATAAGGGCGAGCTGCAGAAAAATAGGCTCTGTTTAAGTCCTTTCTTTATGCAGTTACGTGCTGCATAACATTTGATCAACAACAGACTGCTTATACAACAGTGGTCTCAAAAGATTATAATACCGTATTTTTACTGGACCTTATCTATGTTTAGATATATTTAGATACTCAAATACTTACCATTGTGTTACAACTGCCGGCAGTATTCAGTACACTCACGTGCTGTACACACTTGTAGCCCAGGAGCAATAGGCTACACCATATAGCTTAGGTGTGCAGCAAGATATACCATCTAGGTGTGTGTTAAGTACACTCTACGGTGTTCACACAACGAGAAAATCGCCTAATGACACATTTCTCAGAACATATTCTTATTGTTAAGCAACACATGACTATATTAATCTATTTGATCCTCAAAACCCTATGGCCAAGGCACAATTTTAGCACCATTTTGCAGATTTAGGATGCCTAAATAATTTGCTTATGGTTTCATAACTAAAACTTAGGGCAGTGGGAATCAGACCCTGAGGGTCTGGCCTCATCCATGCTCATAACCACAAGGCAAGATCTCCCCACTCTACTGTGGGGATTTTTTCTATTTTTCTTTTTTTCTTTGGTTTTCTCTCCTGTGTTTTTTGTTTGTTTCGTTTGGCCCCTGAGCTTGCCGGGGAACTAACTTAGCAACAATGACGCGCCTCTGCCTCTCTTCATCCCACCCACAAGGTTTACACACAGTTCAATCCTACTGGATTCACATTTCACTATTGAAAAAGATTTGTGTCCTGCAAACGTGAAGCATTCGCTGCGTTTTTCTTTTACCAGGTAAGTTTACAAACAATTAAATACCACTACAAATCGTCCTAGTACTCGTCCGTACTTTTGAGCTGGTTTTGCATCTGAGACGTACTAATAATCTGCAGGCAGAGTCCACTGTAAATAACCATTGCTATGTACCTTACCCGTATTCTTACTTAATTCCTCAAAGAATTTTAGCAGAACAGTAAGTTGTGCTCCCCTCTCCCAAACCACTTCGGTTCATTTTTAAGCACAGTGGGCTTTGACTTCAGAAATCACTATTCATGAGGCCTATGGTTTCTGTCCGCTCATCAGCAATGTTAGGATTAGCTCTGCACAATCTCTCCCTCACTCACACAATCCCCAGGTTGCCAGTCTGGCTCCACAGGCACGAGTTTATTCTCCAGCACACCACTTTGTGTCCTCAGTCTCTCGATTTCAGCAAAAGGGGAAGGAAGGTTTTCAAATGGAACCAAGGAGCTCTCTGCCTAAGGAGCAGGCAGCAGCATCCATTTCTCTGCGGCAAAAACAATGCTACCTCTTATGCAACTAGTTTAATTTTTCCTCTAGACACATAGCTAAACTCCATTTCCCAGCCTCCCCTGCTATTCAGGCTGGGCCAAGTGACTTATTTCTGGCCTGGAAAAAAAACAAAACAAAGGAAATTGATGTTACCATCCTACAGAGCCCTTGGAAGTCACACCTACAGATGGCAGAAACACAGGATGGAAAGAGTGTAGGTCCCCAAATGACCACATGGAGCAGAGCCTGCACCCCCTACCCCAACCCTATCCCCAAGGACTAGCACTGAACTAAGACAAGAAACCTTTAATGGGCTGAGCTACTTAAATTTGTGAGTAGTTTTTTGTTAGCCTATCCTAATGAATTCTGCTCTTCCAAAAAATTATCTAACATCCTTATTTAAAATAATCACCAATAATAAAGCATCACTTTACAACTAGATTTAAACAAATGGTAAAAAACATTATGACCAAAAGACACACTTGCATCCTGAAAAATGCATGAACCTTAGATTCACATGCATAATTCCTAGAGATCCAACTTAAACTACACTTCTATTACATAGCCAATTAACACCCGTTCACCTTCAAAAATACATTACTACATCTATCTAATACACAGGGTCCACCAAGGGATTTTCTTCAAAAACTCTAAGTTTAAATTCGAGCAAAATAATAATGAACTAATTTTGCAGTACATAGTTTGCTCTCAAAGTTTGGAGTGCTGAATTACAGAGCTGGAAGGAATTGTAAGTATTTTTTAATACAACTCCTGCCTGAGAACCAGCTCAAAACCCTCCCACAAAACACCTAACATCTCTCTGTCCAGGCTGCTTGTTACAATCATAATGATAACAGCTTAGGAAAACATGGGTTTTTAATATCAGGATGTCACCGTTAATTTTGTTAAGTACAACAATGGTACTGAATTTATATCAAGGAATGTTCTTTCTTGGCATCAGGGTGGGGTGATATGGGCCATCAATGACGCATGGCTTACAAGAAAAATCTGGCAAAACATCAATGGCTGTTAAGAGTGGCAGGCATGTAAATTTTTGTTTTAATGTTCTTTCTGTCTTTGAAAATTTTTATTATGGAAAGGAAAAACGGAGCATTTTGTCAAGCCTCACCTCATCTGGGCTTTAGCTCTCTGGGCTCATGGTTTCGTAACTAAAAACTAGGGCGGCTGGGAACCAAATCCAGAGGGTGTGGTCTCATCCATGCTCACAACCACAAGGCAAGATCTCCCCACTCCACTGCGGGTCTTTTTTATTTTTTTCTATTTTTCTTTCTTTCTGTTCTTTGGTTTTTCTCTCCTGTGTTTTCTGTTTGTTTGGCTGGCAGCTCCTCAATGCCCATACCTCTTCCCTGTAAGTCTGAGACGATATAATGCCCTTCTCATATGTTGCTCATCCTTTTCGATCTTTCTGGATAATGATTCTGTCTTCCCAGCATCCCCAAATGAGATCAGCACACTCTCAAAGATCTCGGCCAAGTCATTAATAAAAAGCCCTGAACAGAGCAGGGCCAAAGGAGGTCATCACAAAGTTGGAGGGAGACTCAGACCACAGCAGAGCAGCCTAAGACAGCAAGAAGTCCAGGAGAGCCAGCTGGGGTGACCTGGGAGCCAGAACCAAGGTTGGGCATCAGAGGGGCTGGGCACATGGGGAAGATACAGGCTGCATCCCTAGGGACTGGGGACACCGAGTAGGAGAGATGTGATTCAGGGTGCAGACACGGCTAAGTAGGCTAGTAGCGTAGGTAGGCTAGGAGGTGAGGGCAATGAGAGAATGACGGAGAAGCTGAGGGGTGCAGGGAGTGCTTAGACCAGATGGGAGGTGCATCCAGAGACCACACTGATTTTCTCATTCACGAGTCAGATGTCTGTCACACCCCTGCTGAAAATCCTTGGGACTTCATAGATTTCCAGATATAATCCAGCTCCTCTGCAGGACATACAAGTTTCTTACAATACTGCACACTCACCGTTCCAGGTCGTCTTTAGCCACATTCCCCATACATGGCCTCTGACCCGCTTGCAGCTACCCTGGTCCATGCCTTTGAATGTCTGCAGGTCCAGGCCCTGCAGCTACCCCAACACGGGACTGGCATGCTCCTAAATGTAGCGTGGCTCAAGCAGCACTTCCTTCTCTCTTAACTGCCTGAACCCTGCACCCAGCCCAGACTCCAACCAGTTGACCTTCGTGCCTCCCTCCTGGTAAAGAAGCGGAGTGACGACACTAAGCACTAGCTCTACTCTGGCAGCACTGCCCTGAACCTGCATCATCATGCTCCTTATCTCTCTCTGCTCCTAGTCTGTGAACACCTAGACAGCCATCTATCCTTACAACACCCACCAGCCTCATAGGGCCTAAGCAAATAGGCACTAAAAAAATGTGAGTATTGTGAAAGTAACAAAAGGGGCCACGCAGAGAACAAGGACAGCAATGGCAGACCTGTGAACAAGGGCACCCCAGGGGCAGTTACTGGGTCATTTTGGAAAGCCTTCCCAGGGGCAAGAGCCCGGGGACTGGTTCTTGGCCTGCTTGCTAGGACGTTCACAGCGCTACGGTGCTACCAGGGCAGGGGTGCCTAACTGTCTCTCCCAACGCACACCTGATCTCCAGAGGCTTCGAGAGCAAGGTTCCCATCATGTCCAGCTGCCTCTCCCTCATCCCACAGTGAATCCTGTAGCAACCCACCCTGTAACCAAGCCACACAAAGCTCTGCCATAGAAGAACACACGGAAGCAAGGGCCAGAAAGACCCTCCGGGTGTGGCAGCAGTTGGGGCAAACTACAGAAACCAGAATGGGCTCTAGCACTGCTCTGAGCAGTGGCAGGGTGCCCTGTAGGATGCCTGGAGTCACAGCCTGGGGATCAACAGATGCGACAAGTTTCTGATGGTTTGGTTTTTAATAAGTACACTAAGCCACTCTCTTTAAGGAATGACTTCCACCTTCACCTCCTGGGCACAGCTGCCAACCCAGAGGCAGCTACAATTGTGTCTACAGTCGTCAAGATATGGACAGCGGCACCGCTTTCTGAAATGCCAGTGTCTTGGTGACTCAAGGGTGCTTCTCATCACTCGGAGAAATGCACGCCTTCAGCTTCAACGCACCCAGTGACATTCTGCAATCCCCAGATCCAAACTCTACCACAGGGTCACCACTTTGCAAAAAGGATTACCTTGATACTCATTACATAAAAGAAGAGGTCACTCAAACAAAACTGGCAAGCCATCTCGCCCCTGCCGAATCTGTCCTTGCTGTAGTTTAGTGTGCACCAAAATTCAAGACGAAAACTTTCCCAACAAGCTCAGTGCTGGGCCCATTCCCAAAACAAACAGAGAGAACCGAGGAAAATGCAAACAGGATGTGTGTGTCCACCGGGGCAGTGGGGGTGGGGAAGGTGTTACTCCAATAGAAAAAACCCAGTCTGGGGGCGAGAGCTGGCCAGTCCAAAGGAGGGCATCTGACTCCTCCATTCAATGTTCACTTCCAAGAACACGCCTGTGCACACACACAAGCACATGCCCATGAATGGAAAGATGAGGGGCTGAACTCCAGCGCACACTTACCTGCAGTTTTATTGCACTCAAAGTTTATGACGCTCATCCGCTGAAACCCTGAGCTGCATTCATCGCCTCCAAAATATATCAAGGTGAGGTCTCCATCCGAATATCTAGATTTTTGTGAATATACAGACAAATGGGTTTGGGAGAACCAAGAAAGAAACCTGAATCTTTTAAAATGTCTACACTAAGCCTTTTGCATAGCATCAACAAATCACTACTGATCTAAAACAGCAAGCTCTCTAGCCAGCTAGGGAAAAATATCTACAGGAAATGAGTTCCAAATGTATGGGCTTGACATCCTCTGGCTTCAAAGTAGTAACTGGCTGGAAGAAAGTGCTGAAGATTTTGCTGTGAGCATGAAAACTTCTCTTGTTCTCACTTTTAGATTTTGTACAAAATAAATAACGCCCAAGAATTAGACAGGCTTCCTAACAGCCGCCATGAACACAGCCGTGCCTGAGGGGCCTTGGACAATGCTGATCCTGAACAATTTGAAAGAAGCAAAAATAGAACGTTTAAAAATGCGGCTTCTCGGCAGATATTCCATGCTTTTAAAAAGCTCAAAGACCAGTTCTGGGGTTTTTTGCAGTTTTCTATTCCTAATTTTTGAATCGTAATTGCCCCTAACACATTTTCAGAAAACTGCATTTTCATCCTGCTTTTCTGAAGGTTAACTACCAAGTTAAGGGTCAAAAAAAGAAATGTGCTGAATGCACTGTTTTAGTTGTTTAAAATTTTCTGTAATGTTGATGGTGCTTGAGATTCTCAAACTGCCAGAGAAAAATCAAAACTCCTTAAAAACAAATTTTAAAATAAAAAAGCCCTATCAACTGTAAACTCATTAAATAATTTTCTTACAGTAGGTTCCGTACAAACAGCAAGTTTATAAAGTGAACAGTTCTAACAGAAGCATTCTTACTCTAAAGCCAGGAAAAACATTTGATTGTTTAGTGACAAACGGCAACTTGCCAAAGTCTAATAGGAAGGAATGCTGGCATAACTGATTTCCCTGTACCTTCTGGAAAATGGAAAGAGGAAGAAAAGGAGGAGAGGGAGTTATATTTCACAAGAATACACACAATGCACTTGAAAATTATGCAGGCCAGGTCCCACGGCACATGCCTCTAATCCATGCACTTTGGGAGGCCAATGCGGGAGGATCACTGAAGCAAGGAATTCAAGATCAGTGTGGGCAACATGGCAAAACTTCATCTCTACACAAACTACAGAAATTAGCCAGGCATGGTGGTGCATGCCTGTAGTCCCAGCTATTCAGGAGGCTGAGGTGGGTGAACTACTTGAGGCAGGGAAGTCAAGGCTGCAATGCACCGAGATCACGCCACTGTACTCTAGCCTGGGCGCCCGAGCGCAACCCTGTCTCAAGAAATACAAAGAAAAAGGAAAAGCACACAGAGGTTGTTGATGTACCGGAGGGTCTGATTCTGGTATCTTCCTGCTGCTTTGACTTGAGACGTATTGTTCTTTTTCACTTGGCAAACGGCAGCTTGTTTTTTATTACAGAACTGTGTTTCAGTTTCTCCACAGACATTCAAATAAAACCAATATTCTTTTCCATCTGAACTATAGGACGAACCTAAAAACAGGGAAATTAATAACAGGCTTCTTTTACACGAACAGGTATTAGAAGGTTACAGGATTACTTAGTCAAACCTGAATCCTATTTCTGAATCACCAGCCCAAACTACAGCTCTCTCCAACCCAGGAGCATGCGCGGACTGACTTGGCCCCCTACTGTCTGGTACCCTCTCTCGATCCCCTTCTTCCTAAGCAGTGCCAGGAAGCAGAAGGCGCCTGCTTACCTCCGCTCTGGGCAAGTGGTGTGAGGTCTATGGAGACATCCTGCTGCTCGCCGCTCAGAGAACAAGTTTTGCTTTCCAGGTAATCTCTGTGGCAGGCATACTCAGTAATCCACTCAATTTCATAGCGGCAGTTGGATTTAGCAGTGAGTTTGGGAATGGTGCCCTATTAGGAACAATGTCAAAGAGGCAAAATAAAAAATGTTTCATGTGGCTTAAATGCAGATTTTCCACACTTAGGAAAAGCTCAAAGACAGCTTGTTAGGTTTCTACATTTTGCTGTTTGTTTTTTGAATCATTAATTGCCTCTAACACATTATTTGACTTGTAACAACTCAGTAAAGTTACTTTTTTTTAAACTGTTATTTTTTTTTTTTTTTTTCCATTTGACTTGTAACACCTCCATTGACTTTGTACACTCTATTCCCTTTCTAGTCTAGTCACCTTCAGAGAGACACTCAAGCTTTGGCCAGCGAGCACCTGGACTCAGTGGCACGCGGCAATCACTAGGAGCCGGCAAGCACTAACAGGCCGTGCAGGGTGCATAGTCCATTCACCGCTTTCCACGAGGTGCTGCTGGAGTGGTGCAAGCCCGACACTGAGTGAACGTCATCACACGTGTGCACATCCACGGGCACGGTCCACAACCCCTGTGGGATCCTGGCCACCACCACATCTGTACCCACACCTGCCCCCGGGTGAAGCCAGGGCACCACCCAGACACAAACCCGATTCTGCCATTGTATTGCTTCTACAGAGTGGGAGCTCCACCATTCATCTTTGATGAGAGCCATGAAGAGTGTTGATGGGGTCCCTGCTCACCAGGAATGTCACTGCCATCTTTTTAACCATCCTTGGGAGACACATCTTATTGGGCTTAGCACCGGGCATAGCAGTGCTGCTTCCCAGCACCATTCGTTCCGTAAATACTCACTGAGCACCTGCGACACGCCAGCCACTAGGTGCCAGGTTTACAAACAGGTCACACACAATTAGTAAGTTGCAGAGTTGCAGGCCCAACCCTCTTCCGTCTGACTCAAAATCAATGCTTCTGCCCACGTGGCTCAGTGCAGTCTGACACACGGTGATGCAGACCCCAGGGCTCCATAAGAGAAGCCAAGCACAGAAAGCCACACAGTGTAGGATTCTCCTGACATAAAACATCCAAAAAAGGCCAATCCACAGAGACAGGAAGAAGGTGCACAGTTACCAGGGCTTGGGGTGTGAATGGGAAGAGACTGCTAATGGGAAGGAGGTTTCTTTTTTGGGGTGATAGAAATGTAAAATTTTGACTATGATGATGGTTGCACACTTCTAAAAAAAAATACTAATAACCACTGACTTGTACTGAAAATAAAAAAAAAACAGTGAATTTTACAGTATGTAAATCCAATAAATAAATCAAGCATTTTTTAAAAGATCTATATGACAAAGTGAGTGTTTACTAAATGCCAGTTCCTAAAATGATTCAATGAGCAAACGGAAATGTTTAAACAAACCTCCCAAGTATTACAGTGTCCAAGCACATGTCACACAAGGTCTGCCCAGTGAATAGTCAAGCTTGAAAAAAAACCTGGCCGTGTGCAGTGGCTCACACCTGTAATCCCAGCACTTTGGGAGGCCGAGGTGGGTGGATCACTTGAGCCCGGGAGTTCAAGACCAGCCTGGGCAACATGGCAAAGCCCCGTCTCTATTAAAAATACAAAAATTAGCCAGGCGTGGTGGCGCACACCTGTAGTCCCAGCTACTCAGGAGGCTGAAATGGGAGGACTGCTTGAACTGAGGAGGCGGAGATTGTAGTGAGATGAGATCGTGGCACTGCACTACAGCCTGGGTGACAGAGCGAGACCCTGTCTTTAAAAAAAAAAAAAAAAAAAAGGGAACCTCTTGTCCCAGTAATACCAAATCAGCCTCTTCTTCTAACACCAAGAAATGCCTCATACCCCTTCGAGGAAAAAGGAGGAAAACTCCCAATTCTCTTGATTCTCATAGAGTAAAATGATTCGTACCAAATGTAGAGCAAATAAAAAGGGAAAACACTAAAACCACCACCGCCTGAGAACATCTCACTGGGCTTCAGAGATTTCAACTCACATGTGTAGGTACAAATGCAAAGTGTGAATAAATATTCCTCCCCATTCATACTCAGAACAAACATCAGACAGGCCTTCATTCAGCTGACAGTACATGGACGTGGAAGTCTGGGGACAGAAAGTGGAAAGCTGAGCCCAGCACTGTCTCCATATCCCACACACACCAGGCCAGCTGCCAGCCTGACGTCAGAGCAAATTCCACATTTGCTTGGGGGAAGGGGAGTGTGGTTCTCTGCAAAAGAATTCAGCCCCTCCCTACTTCACCCTATTACTAAGAAGGCAGAAAGAAACTAAAGGAAAGCCCTGCCCTACCCCTTCCTCCCTGGGGGATGCCTCCTTTCCATCAGCACCTGCCCCGGTTAAAACACTTCAACAGGCACTGAGGACTCAAGGACAAGTAAGCCTCAGCAGTCACACTCCAAGAGTTTACAGCTGCACTGGAGGTTTCATCCACAGCAGAGTGCACAGCAATAAACTGGCCTGTGATGAGAAGGAGGGGGGAAGGCATGGGTGGGGGTTTAGGGGCCGGCTGGGAAAAGAGAGGGAGGGAAACGCTTCTCATCAGAAATCACAGGCTTGAAATTATACAGCATTTTTCCACTATTCACTAAAACAATCCAACTACAAAAACAGAAATATCTGTCCATGAACTACTTAAAATCGTCTCACAGAGACTAGAACAAAACACCATCCCATTACACGTGGAGGCCCCTCCGGGTTGCTGTAAAAAAGCAAAAGGCAAAATGCAAACAGCTCTCCCTGAGTGAGCTTCATGTGACAGAAGCTATCCCAGGAAGCTCGTCTCCTCCTGAGAGCCCACCAGTGCCTCTTGTCATGGCTCCCAGCTTCCTGCGCCCAGACCCACCCTGCCCCAAGCCCAGACACGCGTTCGCGTGGGCAACCCAGGCTAAACTGCGCCACATTACAGTTACCGGGAGACAAGTCACTTACCTCTCTCCGCTCCGACGGGCAAACAAACGTAATAGTCACTGCGGGGCTGTGACCGTCACAAAAGTCTAGCTTTTCTGCCTCTTCCCTCACGTAACTCAGGACAAGCCTGGGAGAGCCACATTGAGAAAAGAGTATTACGAAAGTATAAAGTGCATCCAAATTCATATGCTGCCCTGGGCATTCAGCACATTCACTTGTGGGGAGAGGGTAACAGAAGCAATATCAAAATATAAAAGAAGCTATGGTATAAAATGACTTCATTTCATTTCCATTTGGGGAAAAAAAAAGTTCTAAGTAAACCCCAGTGAGTGTTATTTTGTTAAAAATCAAATAAATAAAGTGACCAACACATAAATTTGATATATTAAGAAAACCTGGCTGGGTGTGGTGGCTCACGCCTGTAATCCCAGCATTTTGGAAGGCCAAGATGGTGGATCACCTGAAGTCAGGAGTTCGAGACCACCCTGGCCAACATAGCGAAACCCCATCTCTACCAAAACTACAATTAGCTGGGCATGGTAGCACACCTCTGGTCCCAGCTACTGAGGAGGCTGAGGCAGGAGAATCACTTGAACAGGGAGACGGAGGCTGCAGTGAACCGAGATCACACCACTGCACTCCAGCCTGCATGACAGAGCAAGTCCCCATCTCAAAAACAAAAAGAAAAAAAAACCTGTTTGATCTGCTTCATGTCCTAGAATAAGGAAAGAAAAAAGGAACAAAAAAAGTACTTTTTTAAAAAAGGAAGAAACACCTTTGACTAAAACAAACAAATAAAAAAATGTTGTAAATGAGATAACAAAATTAAAAAAAAAAAAAGGAGACAAGTGGGCCAATTGCATTTTTGCCCACAAGGCTAGTCAATCATTTCCTCTTTATCCAATCAATTCTAAGTGCTCGCCAAAGTTTCATTTTGTCGTAACCCCAGAGCACGCCCAGCAGTGACTGAACGGGTGGGGTTCTCTTCCACCACCCAAGCCACCATCCAACACGGCCCCACCACCAGGGCTAATGGGCCCAGTGCCCCTGGCTGCCCGCTAGAGAATAGCTGATCAGAGATGATCTGCTTTTTCCCACCACAGAAGTTCACAGTTTTGCTCAGTGTCCCACGTTACTACATCGTTACTCACACTCATTCATATTAAGAATTACCAATGTGTCACCTTGAAGACTCTGTTAGGGACTGAACTGTTTCCCCTCAAAATTTTTATGTTGAAGGCCTAAGCCACAGCTCAGCATGTGACTGTATTTGGAGACAGGGCCTTTAAAAAGGTGAACAAGGGAAAAGGAGGTCATATGGGTGAGCCTTAATCCCAAAATCACTGGTGTCCATATTAGAGGGGGACATTTGGACACACACCCCCACAGAGGGAAGGCCATGTGAAGACACAGAAAGAAAATGGCCATCTAACGAGCCAAGGAGAGAGGCCTCAGAACAAACCAGCCCTGGTGACACCTTCTTCAGACGTGCAGCCTCTAGACTGTGCAGGAAATACATTTCTGTGGTTTAAGTTACCCAGCCTGTCATATTTTCTTATGGCAACCTGAGCAAACTAATACGGACACACACATAGAAAATTCCACACATTTCTCCCCTTAGGTTATGCTCAAGTCTTTTCTTTGGACTGAGTGCCATCTATAATTGCACATGCTCCCTACCCAGACATGCCACAAGCTCCAGACTAGAGCAAGCACAACAAGGTGTCTACTAAAGGCCCCTAAATGGGGAGAAAATGTGAATCCTTGATCTAAGTTCAGGATATGGTCATGAGCAACACACTGGAGAAATGCATATGTCTGCCAAGGTAAGGTACAAAGGCAGTACAAGAGCATATGTACACAGCACAGCCCGTTATAAGGAACGCCATTCCCCGCCAGGAACCGGGGTGCCTGTCACGTCCCAGTGAAGATCACCAGCAAACTGTCCCTCCTGTCTCTTGCCCTCCCAAGACGAGAAAACAATGGACATGAAATCAATTTCACGGGTGCCACAGAATGAAAAATATCAGATGGCACCTTCAGATAGGCATTATTTCATGAGGCAAATAAAGGTATGTACTATGGACTGGATCATGAGATATATTTTTACTGCTGTAAGAGACAAATGATTAGAAAGCAGACAAGCACCCCAGACTATCTGACTCACAGCAATGACTAACAATCTTACGATAGTAACTCTGCAGGGACTATCCCAAGCCCTGCTGAAAAAGGATGTTCCTGCAGCTCCCTGAAAGCCAGGTTCTTGCTGGAGATTAAAAACACCAACAACATCGGAGGCCTCGACTGACCTGTCCTTGCGCACCAGCTTCAGTCCTTCCTGGGGCTGGCCAACACTGAACGCCTGGTCTCCTCTTACCAGGCAGGCGGCAGTGCCAGGGGGACAGGCCCGCAGCTGTGAACCTGGGTCTCGAAGTGTGTCTGAAAATCATGTATTGCATTAAATCAGATTAGGTGTCAGGAGTGATAATCACACATACCCTTAGATCCAGGGTCCCTTTAAACAAATTATTGAATTCCTAAAAGTCTCCCTAAGTAACTATTCTGAAACCTTGGGCAAGCCATTAACCCTCTGCAAACAAAGCTCAGGATGAAGGAATGTAAAGTACTGGCTCTGCACTGGTATATAAGAGCTGCACAGGAAACAGGCTACGATGTTATTTGTAATTAAGAAATGTACCCATCCTCTGCTTGAGGTACAACGTTAGCATTATCCCCTTTCAAGCTACAGAGACTAGAAAACACAGGCACTCCACAGATGACTGGAACAATTAGGAGATTGGTGGAAAGAATCCACAGCTCTGGGTTCAAATCCTAAATTAACCACTTACTATCTCTATAACGTTGGTCTAACTATCCAATTGCCAGGGTGCTAATGCACAGGTTTCGGGGAGGATTAAAGATGAGAACACATCCAGAACATGTCCAGAACATCACACAGGCTTAATAGATTGCCAGGAGCCATAGCTATGATTACAGCTGGGTTGCTCTTTACCATTCATTTCTGTGATCATGACCCAATACCTTACACAGTATACTTTGGGATTTATTTGTTTACTATGTATCTTTTCTCCCATCTAACTAAAGCTCCAGGAAAACAGGAACTGTGGTGTGTTCAGTGCTATAATCCAGTGCCTAGATTAGCGCCTACCTTCTGCAATAAGGAGGCACCAGCTAGTGAAAAGG
Organism: Colobus angolensis palliatus; assembly: GCF_000951035.1. NCBI lineage: Eukaryota > Metazoa > Chordata > Mammalia > Primates > Cercopithecidae > Colobus > Colobus angolensis. Next base: position 16,298,644 of record NW_012114488.1, read on the forward strand.
TAAGCAAACCTTTAACTCTCAAGCCTTCCAAACAATTATGAAATTATGTGGAATTATGAAATGTCACAAATGGACTGCTTTGTTCCACTTATAGCATCTGCTGTGCCACAGGCTCCTTGCCCTCATGGGGACTCAATGTAAGACAATCCACTTGGTATACCAAAGGCGGAATATACAGCAAGCGCCCTGAGGATGCAAGGAGGTAAGCACGTGGTAGCAAGTCCAAAACTATCCACAAGGTTTTGAAGGTCACATTCAATCTTGGTTTGAGACTTGGGGCAATTTCCTGGGAATGCAGAATGTCTGAGTAAAAACTAGGGAACCTCTACTATGAATCAAAGTCATTCAAGCTCAACTCAAATTGCCAGTAAATTGGAAAGAAAAAACTTTTGTAAGAAAATACCCAGCAAATTCAGATGATCTGTAACATGTTAAAAGACCAGAAACCTAAATGGTTTTCAAATCAAAACAGCATCTTATTTCAGAATTCAATAATCTACAACTCATCAACTTTATAACCAAACTTGAGTTACAGACCCATTTAAGACAAAGACTGTATTAGTCTTTTTCCAAAAAATCAATAAAGGTTATCCTTGCAGAACAAAAGAAAGATGTAATACTCTAACACACAAAAAAATCTAGTTATCACTGGTCACTTTTGGTGAGCCCTGAATGGGGTATATTTACTGTTTTTAACTGTTTAGAAACAATACACAAACAAGATAGTCATAATGTATATGTACAATTTAAAGAATAATTATAAATTAATACTCATCTATTATCCAGCAATACTTCCATATATTGAGTTTTTAAAAATTTTCTCCAAACTTTTCTCAGGGCAAAGCATTATGTACTATTTGAGAAATAAAAAACAAAGAAAAACACTAAAAATGACCTTTTCATTAGTCACCAGCAGAATTTACTCATGGCTAGCACTGTAGAAAGACAAGACCTGGCCTACAGGACTAACAATTCACAGCCCTTGAGAGAATTATCAAGCTGGGTTTTAGAAACCTGGCTTAGTAAAACCAGCTGAAGGCTAGTCAACGTCTTAGTAAAACTCTTCATGGCCCTTTTTAAGTAAAGACCATTTATTTATGGCCTTTAGTTAATTTATCACAGATTCTAAAGCTTAAGCTAAAGCTTCTCACACCAGTTCTGGCAAGTACAGAGAAAGTCAGGAACAAGTCAGTTTGGGTCAAAATATGCATCCCGGCCAAGTACCCAAATCCTTGATCATCCCTTTTTCTTTTTTACCCAGCCCATAACTCAGAGCCAAGGGATTCAGGCACACACAGAGAACAAGACCGACTCTCACTACTGTAGAATCCTGAAACCCAAGGTGTCTGGCCGAGAGAACACCCACATGGAATGGACCAACGGTTAGGATGGAATCTGCAGGGGTTGGGGAGGAGGCATGGAACCTACTAGGGGAGAAGAGATGGGTTGTGCAAAGACAACATTTTTGGGAACAAAAGCTTTCTTAGAGGGCCTAATCAGAAACATGGATGTGCAAACAGGAAATAAAGGTAGAAGCACAAAGATATCGAAGCCACAGAAGAAATCCCTCACCACCACCCCCTCAGCTCCACAAATATTCATACCTATGTCTCTACAAACATTGATGAACAGAGAAGTGTCCGGATCGGAGTCATCCACCAAGTAGGCACCACTAAGCTTGATCAGAGGATTGAGATCATGCTTCCTCAACTCTTCATCAAACACGTAGCACGGCACCTGGAAGGGAGGAAGAGAAAAGCGAGTCTTCAGTACACATCTGCGTCAATCAGGAAAGCTTATGGCCAATGTCACACAACACTGCTCTTCGTTCTCTAGGGACTATCACGCTGTGGTGTCCCCTAATAACAAAGGAACTCAGGCAAGGATCAGTAAACGTCTTGGCTCCTCTGCGTTCTTTTCAGTATCTCTTCTTTGCTACATGAGGACTGTTCTGCCATCATCTCTCACTTGCATTGCCAGGTTTTCCCTCCACTAGATCGTTCTTCTCAGCATGCCATGAGATCTACCACCTCACAAATGTCCTTCCTGGTACCTACGTTCCCTCAGCTATCATCTCATGTCTCTGCAACTTAGAGCAAAATTCCTTCAATTGTCCCTACACATCTCCTCCTCTTCCCCTATCTTCCATTCTCTCTCGAACACAGTCACATCAGCTTGCTGTCTCCCACTCCATCAAAACCCCGCTTTCCAGGTGACCCACAACATCTCTGCTGACACACCCAGCACTGGTGTCCTGCCTTCCCGTTACATGGTCTCTCAGGGCATTGGATGCTCCTGATCATTCCCCACCTCCTGAAACCCCTTCTCCCTGTGGCTTGCATCCACGGGCTCCTGGTTTTCTTCTGTACCACTTCCTGCTCTTTTTCAGCCTCTTGGAAACACTTCTCACCTTCCCTCTAACTGACTCTCAACGCAGAGGTGTGCCACAGCTTACTGAGCAGCCCTCTTTCCTGTCTACGCCCAGTCCCTCAGTGACCTCATGCATAGTTACAAATGTCTGCCAATGACTCCCAATTTCGTGTCTCTAGCCTTCACCTTTCCACAGAACTGCAGGCTTCCACAGCCAACAACAGCAGAAGCTATGTTTATAAGCACAGACTTGAAGCAGAATGCTTGGGGTTCAAACTCTGGCATGAACACTTTGCATAACCATGAATGAAGTTAACCTCCATGCCTCAGTTTCCCCACGTGCCATGCTGGAATAATGACAGTTATTCCTTCACTGGGCTGCTTGCTGTAAGGCCTGAGTGAGCTAAGGTATGTGAAGCTTGGGGTACAGCTCCTGGCAGGTTGGCATCAGTGTTATTTATTGCTGTTGTTTATCATCATCACTTGGATACACAAAATCATCCGAAATTTCACGTATTTAAAATGAGCCTTTGATTTCTCCCCCAAAACCTACTGTGCTCATCTCAACAAATGGCACCATCATTCAACCAGCTGCTTGGCCAAAACCTTGAGGACCCCGCCCCACCACCAAGTTCTCTCACATCCAACCATCAGCAAGTCCTGCTAGTTGTCCCTTCAGATTAAATCCTGGATCCACTCCCGTATCCCCTCCATCATTGCCACCCTGTCCAAGCCACTGCAATCTCTTGCCTGTAATAGTATCTCAACTGGCCCCCCAATTCCAGCTTCAATGCCCTACGACCTCAGCCCAAGTCTCCACAAGCACAGGATTAGCACTTCAGAATTAAATCAGGCCACACCCCTCCCTGTTCAAAGCAGCTTCCCATTACACTGAGATGGAGACTCAAACTCCCTCACGACACTGCCCTCACCTACCACTCTCCTCACTCCACACAGCCACACTCACCTCTTGATGCAACTCTGCCCTCCTGAAACTACAAGTCCTCTCTGCCTGAGATGTGCTTCCCCCAATACACACATGGCTCTTTCCCTCACTTCATTCACGTCTCTGATGAAACACCACCCTTAGCGAGGCCTCTTCTGACACCTTTACCTAAAACAGCACTCTCCACCTCTCTGTCTCCCGCACTCAGCCTCACTTTTGTTCACAGCGCTGTGATGTATGATATTAGGTACTGTCATCTGTTGAGTTTTGTCATTTTCCTCCCACTAGAATAGAGGCTCCTTGAGGTCAAGGGTTTGTCACTGCAGGCTAACAATGATGCCTCGAACATAGCGGGAGCTCAGTAAATATTTGTTCCATATTTGTTCCATAAACTGCGAAGATGAGTTCCTCCTCTGGGTATTTCAATCCATCCTTACTTGGTTCTAATTTATGACCAGTCTCTCGTACCTATGAACTAATGGTCTTTTTATTTTTAAAAACATCAAGAAACCCCATTGTTAGAGTTGGCAAGACCCTGTGCTTTAAGAGAGTGCCTCTTTCTTTGTTTGTTTTATACAGACTCAGGAGGAACAAGTGCAGTTGTATTACATGGATATTGCACAGTGGTGAGGTCTGTGCTTTTAGTGTAACCAGCACTGGAATACTGTACATTGTACTCATTAGGGAATTTCTCATTTCTCATCCCTCACTGCCCTCCCACCCTCTCACCTTTCTGAAGCTCCAGCATTTATTATTCCAGTCTCTGTGTCCATATGTATGTATTATTTCGTTCCCACTTATAAGTGAGACTATGTGGTGTTTGACTAAGTTATTTCACTCAAGATAATGGCGTCAAGTTCCATCAATATTACTCCAAAACACAGGATTTCATTCTGTCTTATGGCTGAGTGGTATTCCATGATATACGCGCGCGTGTGTGTGTGTGTGTGCGTGTGTGTGTGTGTTCTTTACCTAGTCATCCGTTGGTGGGCAGTTATGTTTATTCCATATCTTTGCTACTGTGAATAGTGCCACAATAAACAAATAAGTGCAGGTATCTTTTTGATACAGAGATTTCTTTTACTTTGTGTAGACACCCAGTAGTGAGATTGCTGGGTCAAATGGCAGTTCTACTTTTAGTTCTTTGATTAATTTCCATACGATTTTCCATAAAGGTCATTCTAATTTACATTCCTACCAACAGTGTATAAGTGTTCTCTTTTCGTCTGCAACTTTGCCAACATCTGTTGTTTTTTGACTTTTTAATAATTGCCATTTTTGACTGGTATAAGATGGTATCTCATTGTGGTTTTATAATGATTTGTATTTCTCTGATGATTAGTGATGTGTAGCATGTTTAGGAGATTCTTGGCCATTTGTGTCTTCTTTAGAGAAATGTTTGTTCATGTCCTTTGCTCACTTTTTAATGGGATTGTGGTTTTTCTTGTTGAGTTGTCTGCGTTCTTTGTAGATTCTGGATATCAATCCTTTGTTGGATGTATAGTTTAAAAACACTTGTGGCCATTTTGTATGTTGTCTGTTCACTTTGCTGACTATATATTTTGTTGTGCAGAAGTTTTCAAGTTTAGTAAAGTCCATTTGTCTATTTTTATTTTTGTTGCATTTGCTTTTGAAGTCTTAGTCATGAATTCTTTGCCTAGGCAAAGATCCGAGAGACTATTTCCTGGGTTTTCTTCTGGGAATTTTATAGTTTCAGGCAGGCCTGACATTCAAGTCGTTAATCCAACCTGAGTTAATTTTAAAATGTGGTGAGAGACAGGGGTCCAGTTTCATTCTTCTGCATATGGCTGTCCAGTTTTCCCAGAACCATTTACTAAATAGGGTGCCCTTTTCCCAGGGTATGTTTTTGTCAACTGTGTCAAAGATCAGTTGGTTTTAAGTATGTAGCGTTGACTCTGGGTTTTCTATTCTGTTCCACTGATCTGTGTGTCTATTTTTATATCAGTCCTAGCTGTTTTGATTACTATAGCCCTCCAGTATAATCTGAAGTCAGGTAATGTGATGCCTCTAGCTTTGTTCATTTTCCTTAAGATTGGTGTGGCTATTAAGACTTTTTTAGGGGAACCACTTGAAGTTTAGGACTTTTTTCTAATTCTGTAAAAAATGATGTTGGCATTTCGATAGGAATTGCATTGAATCTGTGGATTGTTTTCAGCAACATAATCATTTTAATGATATTGATTTTTCCAATCCATGAGCACGGGATATTTTCCCATTTGTTTGTGCTATCTACAATTTCTTTCATCAGTGTTTTACAGTTTTCCTTGTAGAGATTTTTCACCTCCTTGGTTAAATGTATTTCTAGTGGGGTTTTTTTTAGCAATTATAAATGGGATTGAGTTCTTGATTTGATTCTCAGCTTGATCATTATTGGTGTGTAGAAATGTTATTGATTCTTGTACAATGACTCTGTATCCTGAAACTACTGAATTCATGCATCAAATCTAAGAGACTTTTGGAGGAATCTTCAGAGTTTTCTAGGTATAAGATCATATCATCAGCACACACAGACACGCTGACTTTCTATTTTCTGATCTGGATGCCTTTTCTTTCTCTTGCCTGACTGCTCTAGCTAGAACTTCCAGTACTATGTTGAATAGGAGAGATGAAAAAGTGGGCATCGTTGTCTTGTTCCACTTCTTAGGGGAAATGCTTTCAACTTTTCCCTGTTCAGTATGATGCTGGCTGTGGTTGTGTCATATATGCCTTTTATTATTCTGCGGTATGTCACTTCTAATAATTTTTTGAGTGTTTTTTTCATTAAGGGATGTTGAATTTCATCAAATGCTTTTTCTGTATCTCCTGAGATGGTCATACATTTTTTGTTTTTAATTGTTTAAATGGTGAATCGCATTTATTGATTTGCATACACTGAACCATCCTTGCAACCCTGGAATAAAATCCACTTGATCGTGATGTATTATTTTTCTGAACTGCTGTTATATTCAGTTTGCTAGTATTTTGTTGAGATTTTTGAATCTGTGTTCATCATAGATATTGGTCTATAGTTTTCTTTTTTCTTGTGTGCTTGTTTGGCTTTGGTTTTCAGGATAATATTGGCTTCAAAGAATGAGTTAGGGAGGATTGCCGATTCTGATTTTGGGCAACAGTTTCAGTAGGATTTGTACCAGTTCTTCCCTGTGCCTCTGGTAGAATTCAGCTGTCAATCTGTCTGGTACTGAGCTTTTTTTGTTGGGAGGATTTTTTTTTTTTATTACTGATCCAATTCCAATACTTGTTATTGGTCTTGTTGGAATTTCTATTTCTTCCTGGTTGAATCTCAAGAAGTTGAATGTTTCCAGGAATGTATACCTTTCCTCTAAATTCTCGGTTGTGAGTACACAGATGTTCATAGTAGTCTCCGATGATTTTTTTGTGGTATCAGCTGTAATGTCTACTTTCTTATTTCTGATTGAATCCTCTCTCTTCTTGGTTAATCTGACCAGTATTCTATGAACATTATCTTTACAAAGAACCAATTTCTCATTTTGTCGATCCTTTGTACTGCATGTTTTGTTCTCCATTTCATTTAGTTCTGCTTTGATATTTGTTACTTCTGTTCTGCTAGGTTTCAATTTGGTTTTTTCTTTTTTCTTTTTTTCTAGTTCCTTGAAGTGTGATATTAGGTTGTTAATTTGTGATCTATATTTTTGATGTAGGCATTTAACACCACAAATTTCCCACTTAGCCCTGCTTTTGCTGTATCCCAGAGGCTTTATGTTGTGTATCCATTTTCATTTGTTTCAATTTTTCTTAATTTCCATCTTAATTGCATTGTTGACGCAAAATTCATTCAGAAGCAGGCTATTTAATTTCCAATTATTTGCATAGTTATGAGAGTTCCTCTGGGAATTGATTTCTAGTTTTATTCCACTGTGGTCTGAGAAGACACTTGGTGTCATTTTGGGTTTTTTTCAATTTATTGAGACTTGTTTTTTGGTATGACATATGGTCCATCTCGAAAAACGGTCCATCCACGGATGAGAAGAATATATATGTTCTGCGGTTGTGAGTAGAATGTTCTATAAATGTCTGTTAGGTCTACGTGGTCCTGAATCTAATTTAAGTACAGTGTCTATTGATTTTCTCTCTCAATGATTGAATTCTATTATGGTATTGCTGTTCATTTCTTTCCTTAAGTCTACTAGTAGTTGTTTTATGATTCTTGGTGCTCTAGAGTTAGGTGCACATATACTTAAGATTGTTACATCTTGTTGAATAATCTCTTTATCATATAATGACCATCTTTTTCTTTTTTTTACTGTTGTTGATTTAAAGTCAGTTTTATCTAAGTATAGGTCTCCCTGCTTGCTTTTGATTTCCATTTGCCTGGAATATCTTTTTCCATCCCTTTAGCTTCAGTCTATGTCTTACCAATTAGTTGGCTTTCTTGTAAGCAGCATATGGGTGGATTCTGTTTTTTGAGTTTTTTGGTTTTTTTTTTAATCCATTCTGCCAATCTGTATCTTTTATGTGGAGCATTTAATCCATGTACGTTCAAAGTTAATATTAATATGAGGTTTTATTCCTGTCATAATGCTGTTTCCTAGTTGCTTTGTGGTCTTGTTTGCATAATTGTTTTATAAGAGTGTTTATACTTTTGTGTGTTTTTATGATAACAAGTATCAAACTTTTGTTTCCCTGTATAGACCTCCTTGGGGTATTTCTTGTATGGCCCATCTAGTACTGACAAATTCCCTCACCATTTGTATATCTGGGAAAGACTTTATTTTTCCTTCATACATGAAACTTATTCTGGCAGGATACAAAATTCAGGGTTGACAGTTTTTTTTTCCTTAAGCACCTTGAAAACAGAAACCCAATCTCTCTGGCTTATAAGTTTCTCCTGAGAAGTCCCCTATTTAGTTGGATGGGGTTTCCTTTGTAGGTGATTAGATACTTTTCTCGTGGATAGGATTTTTTCCTTCACGTTGACCTCATACAGTCGATGGCTATATGTTGTGGTGAAGTCCTTCTTGCAACATATTTCCTTAGAATTTGTTGAGCTTCTTACATTTGGAGGTCTGGATCTCCTGCTAGACTAAAGTAGTTTACATCAATTACTTCCTCAAATACGTTTTCCAGACTTTGTTATTCTCGCTTAGTAATATCTATACTTCATAGGTTTGGATGTTTCATGTAGTCCCACACTTCTCAAACACTTTGTTCCCTTCCTCTGAATCTTTGTTTCTGTCTGATTGGATTAATTCAAAAGATCTGTCTTCACGTTCTGAGATTCTTCCTTCTGCTTCGTCTAGTCTATGGTGGAAGCTTTCAACTGTATTTTATAATTCCCATAATACATTTTTCATTTCTAGAAATTCTATTTGATTTTTTTAAAATATCTCTTTGGTAAATTTCTCATTTATATCCTGGGTTGATATTCTGATTTCTTTGTATTGGTTTTCAACTTTCTCATGTATCTCATTAAGCTTCTTTAAAATTAATATTTTGAATTCTTTATCTAGTATTTCAAGCATTTCACTTTGGTTCGGATCTGTTTCTGGAGGATTAATATGATCCTTCAGGGTGTTGCAACACCCTGTTTTTTCATATTTCCAGAATTGTTACCCTGGTTCCTTCTCATCTAAAGAAACTGTCACTTTTTGGTTTGAATTTTCTTTTGCTTTGACTAGAGGGTTCCCCCCTGCCTTGAGAATGTGACTATAATGTATGCTGCATAGTTTTATTTGGCTTTGCTTCTGGACGCTTTCGACGGCAAAGACTCTGTATGAATTCCTTGGTTATAGATAGGCTTTGTGTGGTGACTTTCTCATATATCAGTTGTAGTAGTAATATACCAGGCCGGGAGCAGGCTCAAGGCCTTCTGAGTAGCCAGGGTGTGGTGAGGGATGATGGTAACTGAGGTCATGCAAAGCTTGTCTCCTGCCGTAGCACTGTGCAATTGTGTACACAGTTGTGTCAGCAGATGGGCTATGCAAGTTCACCTCCTGGCCAGGAATGGTACTTGCAGGAAAGAGGCAGCTGCAGTGGTGACAACAGGATTTATGCTTGGCCTTTGTTAATGAGGAGACTACTCCCATGTCCCAGACAATGGGTGGGGCCGTGCAACATCTAAGCATCGCTATCTTGTGTTCTGCCAGCAAGGCAGGTTGAGGAAGGAAAGCTGGGTGGAGCTGGGTCAGGCAAGCACATATTCAGGCTCTCCAAGAGCTGAGACAAGCACTGGCCCCAGTGGTGATCACCGGGCCTCCAGGGCAACATTCTAGGGAGGGACAGAGGCGCCTCTACTACATCAAAGAGCCCACATGGTAAGAAGAGGTGTAGCCTGAGTTCCACAGTATAACAGGCAATAGCAGGACCCACCAAGTTCTACTGCCCTTAACTCAGTGAGTCTCCCACCTGTGTCCCATCACTGGCTGCAGGCCAAAAAAGCCAGCCCAGTCCCAAGCAGTCTGTATTAGGTTGTTTTTGCAGTGCTATAAATGCCTGAGACCGGGTAATATATAAAGAAAAGAGGTTTAACTGGCTCACAGTTCTGCAGGTTGTACAGGAAGCATAGCTCGGCTTCTGGAGAAGCCTCAAAAAGCTTTTACTCACAGCAGAAGGTGAAGTGGAAGCAAGCATATCACACAGCAAAAGCAAGAACAAGAGAGTGAGAGTGAAACAACCAGAAAGTTTCAAACAACCAGATCTCATGAGAATTCACTCACTATCGTGAGGACAGCACCGAGTGGATGGTGCTAAACCACTCATGAGGGACCCTCATGATTTAATCACCTTCCACCAGGCCCCACCTCCAACATTAGGGATTAAAATTCAACGTGAGATTTGAGGAGGGACAAAATCCAAACTATATCAGGGTCTGTGCTCAGATGGTGAAACTGCCCCAGGCTGCAAGACTCCCTGCCCAGGACAGAAACCATGGCTCTGAGTCCACACCTCTGCGGTACAGTTTCATGAAGTAGAGGCACCCAACTTCCACATCACAGCAAGAACTCAAGCCAAAGACGAATCCCCACCCAGGGTAAAAAAGGCCCTGGTCACCAAGTGAACCATGACTTTGTGAAACATTCCTGTAAGTTTTACTTCCAAAATAACAATAACACACTGGCATCATTTCAATTACCTCTTCCAAAGAATATTCTAAAAATTCGTGTTCTCTGCCATCATTTCAAAGTAGATAGTTTTATTATTTTCTGTGGATACATTTCCCAAAATTTTATTTTTTAGACTGAAGCTATTCATAGACAGGTCTATTTATTAAGTTAACTGCTTAATATTTAGCTTTCAAATTTCTCTTAGAAATAGGCTATCAAATCTGCAGGAACGCTCTAACCCACTAACCTTTTTCCCCAGTCCTGCTGTCAGAGATTCATGGAGAGCTAATAGAGTGAATCAAACAACCTACACCTACTCACAGCCTCAAAGGCACTCGAGCTCATCTCGACCATATCCTCAAAGCAAAGTCGCCTATCGCCTAAAATACTTCCCAGACACCTAAGTGTTTCTACTAATAATGGAGGAAGTTAGCACCTCTAGAGCTCACAGGGTACCAGCACATGGAGCTTAAGCCTACCACCGCATCCACGCAGAAAGGTAATGAAAATAAAAGAAAATTATTGCCACAGACTATAATTGGGTTACAGTAAAAAGCCACAAGTGCCTATTATCCTGCAAATCTAAAGCTTGTCATCCCACAGCAAGATTATACGAAAACATTAACCCAGGCGGGGAGTGAGTCAGTGGACTGGGTAGGATGCAAGACAAGATGCAACTCTCTAACCAGCGAAATAAAAGCCCACGATAGGAAAGGGAGCAAGACAGCATACGGCACGAAGGGAAAATGAAAGAACTCTTCGTTCTGAAAATAGCTCCATCTCATCAAGACACTTAGAGGATTCCAAGTCAGCAAGATCTGCAAGCACCCTGTACGGGGCAGGTAGCAACTTCTGGCTGTCTCCCTGCTCCAGGAGGGAAGAAAAGACATGCCTCACACAGCACTCCACAAAATTGGAATGTGCATCGGAAAAACAGTCAAGGCTACTGGGGAATGTCCTCCCACTTCCTGCCACAGCAAACACAGCAAAGGAGACATTCATAAGACCACGAATTTAGCAGCCCGGGGAGCGAGGTTGCTTGCCAGCTGCAACACACCACACATTGAGTTATGCTCAATGCTGTTTTATATATAATAATCTTACTTTTATAACCCTGGTAAGACTGCGAGCAGGCCAGTTCTGAATTTTGTCTGTTCCCAAGGTCACTAAGGTGGGAGGTATATTTACACAATGCTTTAAAGAAATAATTATCTTAAAGCCCCTACCAGAATCCACTGAACAAACTATAACAACAGTTTTAAAGGTGCTGTTTGGAACTACCAAGATTTTTGTCCATCAAAATCATTCTAAATGTGACAGAGCAAAATGAATAAATAAATGAGATATTAGTAAGGTGTAGAAAGCAAGACTACAGTGACACTAAACCAAACTGAGATTTTTTCTTCTTTAGGGAATGATGAGTGTTTTATAAGTACATAAACCTTCAATATGTTTTAAAGTTATCATACCATAGCCTGTAAGGTGTAATCAAATCAAACTGAAAACAGAAAAAAGGGCATACGCTTTATTAAGATTTGCTAACAGTGACAGTACTACATTTTTAGCAGTCATTATGCTTTTCAGTTCTTTCCATTTAATCTATCTTAAGACAAAAAAAACGTGTTAGTGAATATGAGTATGTCCTCCACACCATTAGTCTACAGGCTCCCTGAAAGCATTCCAAAATTTAACAAAATTCCTACTGCTTAGTTCACAATAGGCTCTCAATAAATGAAAACTCAATGAATAAAGCCCCAGATGCCAACTACACCTGAAGAGATAAGAGAGTACAAATTACAAATGTTTCTCATGCATCTTCAATCTGCTTCTAAGAGAAATTACATGTCATTGTTTTCAGAAAAACACAGACTATACCTCCCCACTTCCACCCCAACAACTATTGAGAACACAGATCAGCACACTTTCTTTTACAAAGGGCCACGTGCTAGCTACATGTTGGGTTTTGTAGGTCACATAGGTCTCTGTGGCATATTCCTCTTTGTCTTGTAACAATCCTGTAAAAATGTGAAAACCATTCTTAGTCCTGGGCTTGTACAAAAAAAGAGCCAGGGCAGGCTTTGAACCATGGGCTGTGGTTGGTGATTTTTGACCCATAGAAAACAAACTGCTATTCATTTTGGAAAGCAATTTTTTCCTAGGTGGTAGAAGACACAACTGTCAATTCAGCAACGTGAGGTAAGAGGTACACTCAGATAAAACAAAAAATAAAACAAAACAGAGGGTATCATGATCAGGTTGGAAAATCAGAGCCCAGGAGAGTATCTGTGGGACTGAGAAGTCTGGGGTCTAACAGGAGAGCACAGGGCACTGCTGTCGCCGCAGCCTCCACCTCCCACAGGAAGCAACTCAGATCCGACCAACTGGACACTTGAGGATGACTGTGTGTGGGGCTGGGTGTGGTGGCTCACTCCTGTAATCTCAGCACTTTGGGAGGCCGAGGCAGGCAGATCACCTGAGCTCAGGAGTTCAAGACCAGCCTGAGCAACAAGGAGAAACCCAGTATCTACTAAAAAAAAAAAAAAAAACATATATATACACACACACACACACACACACATATAAATAAAATTAGCCAGGCATGGTGGTGTGGTGGCTCATGTCTGTAATCCCAGGATAACTGTGTGTCCCTGCCCAAATCTCATGTCAAATTATAATCCTCAACATTGGAGGTGGGGCCTGGTGAGGTGACTGGATCATAGGAGCAGATTCCATCTTCCCCTCCTTGCTGTTCTCATGATAGTGAGTGAGTTCTCGTGAGATCTGGTCATTTAAAAGTGGGTGGCACCTCCCGCTCCCACTCTCTTCCTCAGGCTCCGGCCGTGTGAGGTGCTCCATACTCCTTTGCCTTCTGCCATGACTGTAAGTTTCCTGACACCTCTCCAGAAGCAGATGCTGCCATGCTTCCTGTACAGCCTGCAGAACTGTGAGCCAATTACACCTCTCTCCTTTATAAATTACCCAGTCTCAGGTGTTTCTTCATAGCACTGCGAGAATGATCACACTGCTCCCACCCTCACCCTCAACCCCCAAGCAGATGTCTGTTTTGAGATGCTTTTCCTACCACTAACAGTATGTCATCTAACAGCTGCACCTAAGTTTTTAAATGAAGTTTACCTTTGACACTACCCCCTAAGTATCAGCCTTAATTCTTTCCACTTTAAACTTTTGTTTTTTTTCATTGAATGCTCCTTATGGTTTTTCTGGGAGGCAGTATTTTACCACTTCCACTTCCATATGAAACTGTCCTTCCCTTCATAGATGACCGTATCTGAAAAAATCAGTGATTTATTATTCATAATTTCATCTGAATTAATGTTTTTAAATAAACATTTCTTTTTGCCTTATTAAACTGCATGGTATTAGGCCACCAGTAAAAATTATTGATTATGACTATTCATTAGTTCCTGAATCCTTATAACCTTTGAAAATTCTTAAAAACAGAAAGTAATAGAGAAAAGCGAGATAATTAATTAAGATTGTGATCAAGGTGAGAACAGAAAACTCCCTTTAGGATCTCGAGTGGTGGGCATGGAGAAGCGGCAGAAGGAACATAGTCTGCTCTTCCCCAGGACCAGGGAGAATCAAGTAGCAGTGCAACATCAGGGAGTCCAGGCTAGGGAAGAGGACATTTCATCAGTCAACAAGAATGGCCTGCTCGAGAGATCCATTAAACGCCACCACAACCACAGTTAATAACAATGTAATTTATTCTTGCATATTACTAAGAAAGTAGATTTTAAGTGTCCTCACAACAAAAAAAGGAAGTATGTGAGGTAATACATATGTAATTAGCTCAATGTAGCCATTTCTCAATTTCAAAACATCATGTTGCACATAATAAATACATATAGGTCGGTGTGTACGTATACAGATATATATACATACACCCACCCAAGAAGAATGTCTTGACCAAGAAATGCTGTGTTCAAATAACAAGGAGTGGACGTAACAATAACAGTAACTTAGAAACCTAGTCTCTGAGGTCAGTTGGAAAGGAATTTAAAGGGCCCCTGGCCTGGACTCACATTGCAGCCAGAAGTCATCCCAAGGCTGAGGAGAGGGACAGACAGATTTAACAAAGCAAACAGGTAAAGGAGACTTATCAGAGTGGGGTGCAACACAGGTGGAACACCAGGTGCAAATGAAGATGAAGCAGTCCGCGTCAGAAGCAGATGGCCCCTGCAGGTAAGAGTGAATACTCTAAGCCCAAGCCCAACCACGCTACTTAGTTTACTGAGTTGCACAGCACCAGAAACCAAGAACTAACTTGCCCTATATGGATGAGCCATTCTATTTCCAATCTGCACCAAAAATCACATCCTGTGATATTTTAAATGCCCTGTCCTAAAAATAAGAATCACTCAGACAAGTTTTTAAAAATTAAATCACATGGTATCTCCGCTCAAATGCAATTTTGAAGCTAAAAAAGATTTTCACCCCGAAAGGTTAGAATGAGTATTTGAAAGGTAAAGCTCCCCGGAGTATACTTCATAAGCATGTAAGTTTGAGGTTCCCATGTTACCTCCTTTTTTGCTTTAAATATGTCTTTCTTGCAGGCTGCAGTGGTCCTCCACTCAAAGTAGTGCACACATTCTGTTGCAGTTACAAATTCAGGAGTTCCCTATTAAAAAATAATAATTATTATAATAAGTTACCACGCCACATATTGTAAAGATTCTTTTTTAAAATTAGAATGCAGTAAGGGCTACTAAAATAAAGAAAGCAGCAGCAAGAAGGGAAAGGGATGCAACCGCTTTAGTTAAACAGGGTCATCAAGACGTTCCCAAATCTGAAAATTCTGAGACCAAAGCTTCATAAAATCATGTTGGGATTTTGTGTAACTAATCCAAAAGCATTCTACCGCCCCAGCTATGCAAGTACAGTGAGTGAGTTCATGGGAAGAAATCCTCGGTCATTCTCCTCTCAAACTCCAAATGTTCTCTTAAGCAAATGCCAGGAGACCAAAGCCAGGAAACATGACCTCATGCTTTCCGTGAAACGGCTCCCATGAGAAGCCCATCTGCATCTGATCAAGTTAGTACACCCACCAGACGCCCACCCTCCAAGGCAGCCCCTCCTGTTAACCACGACCAGAGTGGACTACACACAGGCCGATCACAGCATAGCAGGGTGACACAGGCACAGCAGGAACTGGCCTCAATGTTCCCACGGGCAAGTCTAGGGAGTTCTCCTTCACAGTTCTATTTCTGGTATGGTGAACACAGAATTCATAAAGGAAATTAGTTAAAGTTAAAACAGCAGCTATATATTTTATTCTGTAATATAAATCTTCTCATTTAATGCTGCTGCACACAGTTTTTTTTTTTAAGGTCTCAATATGCACAACGATGCACTTCATATGCGGATCCAAAATTAACAATGTTAGTTTTATTTGCAAAGTTCTTCAGATGAGACACTGTGGACCTGAAGATGCAACAGTCACAGTCCCAAACTCTAAAATGGTATTTTAAAGCAATTTAGTAGCCACAGAGTTTCACTCGACCTGACTTTCCTAAAGATTGGGTTCTTACTCTGATTCAAGAATATTCATAGAGTTTGTATACCAATTCCTTCTCCAAGAGCTAAAACAATTATTTACTGCAAGTTCCTTTCCAAAAACTAAAGATTAAAAATAACAAATTACATACAATTTGCCCATAAGAACAATCATAATAATTTACACAATGATGCCCTCTTTAAACACCAGGTAATATCCAAAAAACTTGAGAACCCCGTACTCATGGGCCAAGGCTTCTCCTAAACAGATGTGGCTATCTCTAATTTAATATAAATGAGGAAAGAAAAGTATTTTTAAAAAAACTAAATACGCTGCTCTAAAACCGATCAAAATGAAATGCTAGGAGAAGAGGTTTTAGAAAAAAAAAATTATGCCTGTAACGTAAACATTAAACAGTGCACTGATTTCTACCACACTAATCACACTTAATTGTAGTTTTACAAAAGACGTGGTCCATGTTTTACTTAAAAGTTGTAACAAGTTTAGAATTTGTTTACTTATTGGTTCTTGATGGTGATGGTGATTTGGTAGGGTTTTTCTTATTTGTGTTTCTAAGTTTGCTTACCGATTCTTCCTGGAATACCTCTACAGCCAGAATACCAAGGGGCAGACATTTTTTTTTTTTTTTAAAGAAATATATCAAGTGTCTGTGTGGACTCACCAGGGTTTTCCCACACAGGAAGGCAATGCTGCTTTGGACTCTGTGATTTGTGCCTGGTCGGTCACAGCTCACTGTTGTGTTGAATTCCAGGAGAGATCTGGTTGCACTTCTCAAAACAGAGTCACCTATTTGGAGAGAAAAGAGAGTGAACAGGCTATAAAATATACATAACCAAACAGCTATTTCCAAGAAAAAGCAAATTAAAAGTAGCATTATAATTTATGTGATAGCTTATAAATTTATAAAACTTTCCTTTCCCAAAATGTTCCATCTCAAGAGTGGCATCCCCATTACATTACACTGAGTGCCATCTTTACCTTGTCTGCTGCTTTCCATACATCAGAAAGGTCCACAGCTATACGCCCATCAATCTGTCCCCATTTCTCCACCTCTACTCCCGCTAAAACCACTACCTGCGCTCCAGCACTGGCTACCTAACTGCTCCCGCTGCCTCCAGACTAGTCTCAGCCCTCACCAGCCTCACTTCCTCATCCATTTTGCACCAGTGTGATCTCAAAAACACAAATCAGAATATATAACGCAGCCACTGAAATTTTTCAATACTTCCCATCACATATGCTACAAAATCAACATTCTCTAGAAAGGCCCACAAGTACAGTGACCACATCTCTGTTTGTCTGGGACATTACTATAACAATCCAGAATAAAAAGTCTATGTAAAAATCAATATGATGGGGGTTGGCATAGGAATAAACTGATGAAAAGACTAGAATAGAGACCAACTGACTAGAAGGGAGAGCACAGAGACACAAATGTGAATTAAACTTTGATTATGACAGAAGTAATAGATCAGGGAAAAGAGGAGGCTGTTCAATAAGCAGAACGGGAAATAAAAACAGAACTGGAAACAAAATGGTTATCCATATGGAAAAAGATAAAATTGGATCCCTATCCAGTACTGGGTACAAAAACCAGCTCTAAACACAAGCTTGTCCAACCCGTGGCCCGGGGGCCACATACAGCCCAGAATGGCTTTGAATGCAGCCCAACACAAACTTGTAAACTTTCTTAAAACATGGTAATTTTTTGTGATTTTTTTTTAAGATCATTAAGTATTATGAGTATTAGTGTATTTTAGGTGTGGCCAAAGATAACTATTCTTCCAATGTGGCCTAGGGAAGCCAAAAGATTGGACACCCCTGTCTAAATGGATTAAAGATGTAAACATCAAAATACAAACTTCAAAACTTGGCAGAAATCTTAAGATAGAGAAAGATTTCTTATGACTCAAAATGACTAATAAGGTTGACCTATTCAATTTAAGAGTTTATACTCATCAAAAAATAGCTTAAAGAAAACAGAAGTTATAAACTGGGAAAAACACAGAACTGGCAAAGAACCAGCATGAAGAATTTCCACATACATTCACATGCAAACAAATAAGAAAAAGAATTTTTTATATATAATTCCAGGAAATAAAGGACGATGAATTACCTCTGACTGAGAAAGCACACACCATGCCAGAAAGGAGAGAGAAGGAAAAATCCACACCTAGCCACACAATGGTGGATTTTAATATCCAATGAAAAGAAAAAATTCTAATCTAGGTCACACGCAATAGAAACCCAATATAAAATGAACAAGACATGATCAAGCAAACTGAAGAAAAATGTACATCAATAAATATGTTAAGAGATGTTCAATGTTACTGGTGATCAAGAAATTTCAAATCAAGACCAAAATGGTATACCGTTTACAGCCATCCCTCTGGCAAAAATTAAATACCAAGTGTCAGACGTGAGATGGCTCAGAGCTCTCCTGTATTGCTAGTGAAATGTTAACTGGTTCAACAACTATGTAAGTCAGCAGGACATTATGTCCTAAAATTGAACATTTGTGTGCCCTATGGCCTAGTTATTCCACCCAGTTATTCCACTCTCCTGAAGAGCAAAAACCTGGAAATAACCAAAGGCCCATCAACAGAAGAGTGGATAAATTAACTTTGGCAGATCCATGCAATAAAATATTACAGCATCCAGAAGGAATAAAACACAGTAAAAAACAACAATATGGTTGATTTGTAGTAATATTACTATTATCACTTAAGTCCCAAAAAGTTACACATAGGAAGATATACACTTTAATAAAGTTAGTTGCATACACAGATTTTTTTTTGGAAATTAGATACAGTAAAAAAAAATTTAATACAAGATGGGAGCTAACGATTACTTCTAGTGGAAAGTCAAAGAGGGAAAAGCAAAACAGACAGTGGTTACTGCCAAGATCCTAGATTTTTGTTAGTAACAGGGCTCACTACATTACACAAAACAACAAATTTTTTAAAAGGAAAAACGTTACTCCACGGATTAACACATGGATCACTGTATGTGTCATGAGCTCGGGATCACAGCTAATCCAATCCCATATACACCTGAAGTCTTGGGGCAGGGGCGAACCAGCAGTCAGCGCTGCCCCACGGCACCAGGCTGATGGCCCGGTGGTGGTTCTTCTGCCTGCGTGCAAAAGTCGGCCAGGATCATCCTTCCCCATCTGCAACGCCCAGGGTCTTTTCTAAAACCTTTGCCCAGGCGGCTCAGCCTAAAGGACACAGAAGCCCTGCAGAGGCTCTGAAACCAAGGACAGTGCCCCGTGGACAGCTCCCTCGCCTGGACAGCTCCTGCGCCTGGACAGCTTCCGCGCCTGGACAGCTCCTGCGCCTGGACAGCTCCCGCGCCTGGACAGTTTCCGCGCCTGGACAGCTCCCGTGCCTGGACAGCTCCCGCGCCTGGACAGCTCCCGTGCCTGTACAGCTTCCGCGCCTGGACAGCTCCCGTGCCTGTACAGCTTCCGCGCCTGGACAGCTCCCGTGCCTGTACAGTTTCCGCGCCTGGACAGCTCCCGTGCCTGGACAGCTCCCGCGCCTGGACAGCTCCCGTGCCTGTACAGCTTCCGCGCCTGGACAGCTCCCGTGCCTGTACAGCTTCCGCGCCTGGACAGCTCCCGTGCCTGTACAGCTTCCGCGCCTGGACAGCTCCTGCGCCTGGACAGCTCCTGCGCCTGGACAGCTCCCCGAGTCCCGCCCGCAGTGGGCGTGTCTGGGAGGCACTCAGCAGGGGCCGGGGCGGGCTCAGCGGCGCCGAAGTACCCGCCTAGGGAGTGCAGCTGGAATTGCGTGAGGGTTGGAGACGCGGAAGGCGCGTGGGGCGCAGCAAGCACAGGGGGCATGCAGAGTACAGGGAGGCGCGAAAGGGGGAGGCGCGAAGGCGGAGGCGCGAAGGGGGAGGCGCGAAGGGAGAGGCGCGAGGGGAGTGGAGGGCGCTGGGTGGTACAAGGGATAGGGAGACAGGCACAAGGGTGGGGAGGTGTGGAGGCCGGAGGAGCATGAGGCGGCGAGGGGTGCGGCGAGGCGGGGAGCGGAAGGCAAGGAAGCCTCGGGAGGCACGGAACCCCAGGAGGCGCAAAGGGTGTGGGGAGGCACAGGGGCCGAGGAGGCGCGGAGGACCGGGGAGGCGCAAGAGGCCCAGGAGGCACGGGGTCCTGGAGAAGCCCAAGAGCCAGGAGTCTTGGGGGACATCAGGAGGTGCAAGGGACCCAGGGAGGCTCGAAGAGCTCAGGAGGCGCGGAAGACTGCAGTTGGGGGAGGAGGGGGATGGGGTGGGTGGAGGATGGGGGGCGGCCGCTACAGACAAAGGGATGCAGCGCAGCTTCAGAAGGCAAGCCCCCAACCTCGTGTCCTGTTCGCACACAGCGTGACCCCTCTGTGCCAAGAGCCCCTGCGGGTCCCTCATAATGTGCGGGTCACGTCTTGAAAAGGAGACAGAAAAAAAGCCCTGGAAGCGGGAAGGGAGTGAACCAGCCGCACGGCCAAGCTGGCGGCCACTGCATCCCTCGGCGGTAGACCCGGGCGGGGCGCACACCCACCCCTCGCCGGCTTCCTCGCAGCCCAGTGGCCAAGGGCAGACACCGGCGAGAGCCGCGGAGAATCGCGGCCTCCCAGAGAAGGGCCGGGCAAGGACTGCGGGCTGCCGCTACCACGCCAGGCCCCCAGCCTCTCCCCAACATGCCAGGCCTCAGCCTCCCAGACTGCAGACCCCTAAGCTCCAGGTTCGCAGGGCTGTGCGCCAGAACCCCTAGGACTCGCTGGCAGAGCCTCTTTAGAACCACATTAGACCAAGCTGTATCATCTTTTATGTACAAAGTTGTTCGTTGTTTTTCAGCTGCCAGGGCTCCCAGTTTGAGATCACGTCACCGGAGCCTGCCCAGATGAACCAAGCTTGCAACACGGGGGGAATCTAAGCGGTAGGACTGAAGAGCACGACTGAAGTAAGAAGGGCACACCGCAGGGCAAGATCCAGGATCCAATCAGATAGAGCCCTGGTGTCATCTAATTGCAAGATCCAATCAGATCACACCTTATTACCATAAGCTTATAAAACCCCACCCAGCCCCCAGCTCGGGGAGACAGGTTTGAGCTTTCTTCCTGTCTCGTCGCAGTGCAGTCCACTCTCTCCAGCAAAAACCCTGCACTTTGGTGTTTGGCTTTCCCTGGTGCACTGGCAGACGGGTCCGGTTTGGTCTGGTGACACTCTAGGCCATGCTTACACACTCACCAGGCCTACCAGGACACATTCGCCAGGCCCTCCAAACCATGCTTACAGTAACCACTAGGCTGCACACGCGGGCCCTCCACACCACACCACGCTTGGCCACACCCCCGGAGCCGCACCTTCAGGTTCTCCAGAATCCGCAGGGACCTCAGTGCCAGCCAGGCCACACAACCCAGCACTCCAGGCCACACTCACTAGACCCACCCGGACCACCAGGCCACACCTCCGAGTGCTCCAGATAGCGCTTGCCAGGCCCTTCCAGACCACACTGGCCAGGCAGCACTTCGGAGCCCTCCAGGCCATGCCCTCAAGGGTACCACCATGCCAGGCTGCACCGGGCCCTCACGTGCAGCTCAGTCAGACCACCAAGTCACACTCTGCCGGCCTACCAGGCCGCACTTTCAAGCCCAAGCAAGCCCACAGTGATTAGGCCTCCCTGAAGCCACAAAGCCTGGTGATCCTGACTTCACAAGCAGCCCTCCTGCCTGCCACAGGGCTACAGCAAAATTATATTATTGCCATGGCAATTAGAACCTACAAGGCAGAGAACCCTTCCTGTCCTACTTCCTGATTTGCTCAAGCAAGTCTTTCCTCTCTCCCCTGCACACCCACTTAGTGTTTCCTTCAACATACACTATTCATGCTATTTTGCCAAATTAAAAAAAAAAAAAAAACTCATCCAATGTTTTTTTACTTCCAGCTTCTCTATTTATATGGATACTCTTTTAAAAAGATATTTATTTTCTTGCTATCACCAACACACTCCTTGGCCATCCCTCTTGTCCCCTGAACTGGCTGTTCCCCTAGAGAGACACATAGCTCACCCCTTCAACTTGAGGTCTTTACTTACATGTCACGTTCTCAGTGACACTTACCCTATTTAATATCCTTGCGCACACACCCCTGAGCCCTCAGTACTCCTGATTACCCTTCCTTTCTTTTTTTATAGCAGTCATCATGGTTTAACATACTACTTAGCCATTGCTTTTTTCATCTGTCTCCCACCCTACTAAAATGTAAGCTCCATGAAAAAAAGAGATTCTTGTCTTTTGTAGTGACTGACTCAATTCCAGTACCTAAACCAGGGCCTACATATCACTGACAGTCAAATATTTATTATAAATAAACATTAACTGTTGACTGTTTTAATATAATGCATACATATAATTTTAGATGATTTAACCAAGTAAATAAGAAGAAAATACACTATAAATTACTGAACCATACCCATACAGATTGTTCCAGCATATGTGCCACAATAAACAATGCTACCAAAAACCTTTTGTAGAAATATCTACATATAGTACTACTACTTCTATCCGTTTGAGTCACAAAAGATTATGTGAATATACGTTTTAAAACGTAACAGGTATTGCCAGACTATCAGGAGAGGCCATGAATCAGATAAAAACATGAGCTGTATCCAAAACTCAACCAGGTAGCATCTTAAATATCCAACAGAATTCTAGGTTTTAAGAAAATAAAAGACTTAAGAGGAAAAGGCATTTTCACCTCTTATGAGTCAAAGAGATGAAAGATACAATCCAATGATCGATCCAGATGCCTGCTCTAGATTTCTGTGAATGCATACAAGAATCAGACACTACCAAATCACTGGAAGTCAGGGGCCAGGCTCTTTAGAGTAAATGAATCACCTGGGACGGCGACGACAGGACTCACTGTGTCCTACCAGGTTACTAGCAAGGAGCCAAACAGAATTCCAGGCTCTAGTGGTAACCTCAGTTAACACTGTTCCCTAGTGAGTACACTACCTCAAGTTAAATGGGCTGGTAACAGGCTTCCTGAAATGGATACAGAGCTTTAATCCTCAGAAGGTTAATTAAAATCATAATATTAATATTTGATATGATAGAAAAAATGTGAACATACTTGGTATTTTCACTGCAATATTTAATGTAACTCCAATCCAAAGTTTATAACTCAGCAATTAATTCAGACTTATGCCACAGTATTAGAACATGTAAGAGAATTTTAGGTTTATCATAACTAGTAAATATATAAGAATTATTAAATATATAATACTCATAAATGTATCATTGTTACACTGAATTTTTAACCGTTAAGTCAGACATCTGAGGTACTTAAAATCAAATACAGTTGACCCTTGAACTGCACAGTTCTGAACTTCCCAGATCCACTTATACACTGATTTTCTTTCCCCTCTGTAACCCTAGAACAACAAGACCAGTCCCTTCTCTTCCTCCTCCTACTCAGCCTACATGAAGACAATGAGGATGAAGATCTTTATATGATGATCTACTTCCACTTACTGAATAATAAACATACCTTCTCTTCCTTATGATTTGTTTTTTCCTGAGACACGTTCTCACTCTCTTACTGAGTCCTGGGCTCAAGCAATCCTCCTGCCTCAGCCTCCCAAGTAGCTGGGACTACAGGCATGTACCACCATGCCTGGCAAATTCTTTTACTTTCTGCAGAGATGGGGTTCCACTATGTTGTCCAAGCTGGTCTCAAACTTCTGGGCTCCACTGATCCTCCCACCTCAGCTTCCCAAAGTGCTGTGATTAGAGGTGTGAGCCACCACACCTGGCCTGATTTTCTTAATAGTTTCTTTCCTTTACCTTACTTTATTGTAGGAATACAGTATTTAATACATATAATATGCAAAATATGTGTTATCAACTTTATGTTACTGGTAAAGCTTCCCATCAACAGCAGGCTATTAGCAGCTCTGGTTAGAGGGAGTGAAGTTAAACGTGGATTTTCAACTGTGCAGGGGGTTGGTGCCCCTAACTCTAGTGCTGTTCAAGGGTCAAATGTATATAAAATGTATAAACCACTTTAAAATGTGAAGATAATTAGGTTGCAAATGGGACCAAATATTGTTCACAGGCCCTATAAAAATGATGGCTAACATTTGCTAAGATTCACATATGTAATATCATTTGCCTAAGGAAACACTAATGTATGATTTTTTTAGTTTCTTCTGAGCTCCTTGGATGTGTGGATAATGTATGATTCCTCAATTTAAAATAATGTAATGTTGTTTAAACCAGCATTTAGGTCTTCATATTTGTTTCTCACTATAAAAAATTTTAGGGCAGCAGTCCCTAACCTTTTTGGCACCAGTGACTGGTTTCATGAAAGACAATTTTTCCACGGACTTGGGTTGGGGGCAGGATGGTTTCAGGATGATTCAAGCGTATTACATTTATTGTACCCTTTATTTCTATTATTATTACATTGCAATATGTAATGAAATAATTATACAATACACCATAGTGTAGCATCAATGTGAGCCTGAGCTTGTCTTCCTGCAACTAGATGGTCCCACGTGGGGGTGATGGGAGACACTGACAGATCATCAGGCATTAGATTCTCATAAGGGGCCACAACCTAGATCCCTTGCATGTGCAGTTCACAAGAGGGTTCGCGCTCCTGTGAGCATCTAATGCTGCCACTTATCTAACAGGATGCTGGGTGCAGGCAGTAGTGCAAGCAAGGGGGAGCGGCTGTAAATACAGATGAAGCTTCACTCTCTCACCCGCCACTCACCTCCTGCTGTGCAGCCCAGTTCCTAACAGGCTACAAACCGGTATCAGTCTGTGGCTCGGGGCTGAGGACCCCACTTTAGGGCACTTTAAAACTCACACCAGGCCAGGCGAGGTGGCTCACGCCTGTAATCCCAGTACTTTGGGGCACCAAGGCAGGCAGATCACTTGAGGTCAGGAGTTCAATACCAGCCCGGTCAAATGGTGAAACCCCATCTCTACTAAAAATACAAAAAAAAAAAAAAAAAAAAAGATTAGCCGGACATGGTGGTGCCTGTGATCCAAGCTACTCAGGAGGCTGAGGCAGGAGAATCACTTAAACCCAGGGGGCAGAGGTTGCAGTGAGCCAAGATCACGCCACTGCACTCCAGCCTGGGCAACAGAGTGAGATTCTGTCTCAAAAAAAAAAAACCTCACACCAACTATTATCTTCCCAAAAGGATTGAGAGACAACCATCTTCCTACAGCAACATATAAATAAATGTGCCCATTTCCAGGCTCCCTGCCAACACTCTATGATTCAACCACTTAAATTTCTGCCAACTTCTCAAAGGAAAATGAGATCTCATAATTGCTCTGATTTGCATTTATACCTGGCTCTGTCTCGCCACCCAAATCTCATGATGAATTGTGATCCCGAGTGCCGGAGGTGGGGCCTGCTGGGAGGTACCTGGATCACAGAGCTGCTTGCTAATGGTTTAGCACCATCCCCAAGTGCTGTCTCGTGATAGCGTTCTCACAAGAGCTGCTTGTTTAAAAGGGTGTAGCACCTCCCCACTCCTCTCCTGTCACTATACGAAGAAGCTGCCTGCTTCCCCTTCACCTGCTGCCATGATTTTAAGTTTCCTGAGGCCTCCCCAGCCATGCTTCCTATACGGCCTTTGGAACTGTGAATCCAACCTCTCTCCTTCATAAATTACCAAGTATCAGGTAGTTGTTTATAGCAATGTGAGAAAGGCCTAATACACCTGGCTTACTAGTGAAGTTGTATCGACCGTCTGGATTTCTTCTTTTGTGAATTACCTGTTCTTTGACTTTGCCATTTTTCTCCTGGGTTGTTTGTTTTTCCCACCAATTTTTAAGAAAAACTCTCATCCTATTAGCACATTGACAAACATGCTGGAAATGTTTTTCCCAGTCTAGCATATGTCTTTTGTCTTTAGAACACCTTTTAGTCATTAAAAGGTATGTAATAAGAAATGTTCCTCTTCTCCTGTATGGCTTCCAGGTTTCCTTAAGGAAGGCTCTTCTAGATTATATCTACATGGTACTAATTTTTTTCCAACGTTCTATTGTCTTTTTACTTCCAAATCTTAACTGAGCGGCAACTGCGGTATGTGATCTAAAGGAGGGATTCAACTTTGTTTCCTAAGAGACAATAGCTACTTATACCCAATTTTTTGGTTGTAAGTTATCTTAAGTTACCATATATATTTGGATCTATTTCTATATTAGCTCTACTGTTCCTCTGATCTGCTGGGAGCTCCAGTTCTTGTGGTCGTTTTGAAGGTTCACATTTTTTCCTTTCTAGCAAGATCAAAAGAAGTTTGTTCTCAGATGTCCGCTGAGAGCCACACATTCAGATCTCTCATCCTGGTCTCCATTTCAGCTCCAATCTGTCTGATGTGACCAGATGACTCACATAAAAACACAGCCCTGAGTGAATACACAGGCACTGGAGCTGGCTGTCCACATTCAAATCCATAAGCACACCACCTCCAGCAAGGTGCTCATTGTGGAGGCTAAAGTAACTCCATTCTGGAGGCCAAACAGCCCTGCTGACTTCTGATTAACCCCAGTTCCAGGAAGGCCTCCAAGATTTCCAGTTTATCTACTGTTCCTTGTGTAAGAGCAGGCACTTATCATGAATCCTCCCCTTAGGTCAAAAAACCTACTTCAATTGTCCTACACATCCCTTCTGAACCACCCCTTCCCTACGGTGTATGAGCCCTGGGTCCCGGGTGGGTAATGGCGGAGGGATCCATCTCATCTCGTGACTTCTAGAGATGTGGCTTCTATTCACAAGTCCCTATTAAATGTTCCTTTCTGAGAGACTGGGTGTCAATCTCTTTCTTCAGCCTCTCAACTTCCTCGGATTCCGGGGGCAGATGTGCATAGACCCGCCCACTGTGGAACACAGATCCATTTTGCACTTCAGTTTCTTCATTTATAACATGAGGGAAATGAAATCACCTACTTCAAAGGGTTGTTGAATGAATTAAATGAGATATTTTACTTTAAAACATTAGGCCTAGCACATGAATGTGCAACAAATTTAGGTATTTTTATTGTATATGCAAATTAGATTTGATTCGGGATTATCCCTATGCTACTGTCAATGTCACTCTCATTCACTCATACAAATTGCTCTCTCCAGTTGAAGAAAGGGAGCCGTTACTGACAGTCCTGAAAGTATATATGATGACTCCCTCTGGAAGTTTCAAGCTGTGGGAAGGGGATTGGTCACATGTATTTGGGGGAAAAAATGAGATTGGAAACTGCTGGTTTATAAGAGTATCATCATCAACTTAACCTGTAAGTTACTTTTTAGTCATCTAGTTATCTTTGGTATCTCCCCCATAAGCATCCTTTCCTATTCCACGTGGCCAGCTTCCTAAAAACACCTTCTATCACATCACCTCCCCGTTACCATCACAAAAGATCTGTAATGGATCCACTCCCTACCAGAAAATAACAACTCTCCTCCTCCCTGGCTTTCAAGGCCCACAGAACTTGGTCAAACTCAAACTCTGTCCAGTGAGGCCAAGCTCACAAATTATCCTTCAAGTAAGTTGTCTCCATCTGGCATCAGTCTACGTGGTACTATACTATACTATACTGTACTATACTATACTACACTATACTACCATAAACTCAAGACATACTTTCATTAGCCAAAAATATTGAAATATTACAATAAAATCAAGAAGAAAGCTATTTTTCCTTCTTTCTGAACACCTACGTAACACTGACCAACAGGCTTACTTGTGGCCTTTGTGAGTTCTCAAAAGAGCACAATGAGGAAACTGGCCACCTCATCTGTAAGTTTCCTAACTATATCACCAAAGGGTAACATTTGTCAGAGCCAATAATTCACGACAATCCAGTGCTTTCTCAGATCTCAATCCTAGGCCCCAAATCCCTCTCACCAGGTTTTTCAGTCTGGATGGTCTCTTTGTAGAGAGTGAGGGAAATCAAACAGGAGCTGGGCCTCAACCAGCAGACCTCACACTCCCTTATCTTCTTACTCTAAACACTGCTTTCTACAAAGCTCTTTTAACTGTGTTTGGGAATTTCCACGCAAAATGACAAGTGGGGGTTTCTTTTGTTTCCAAACAGCTGAACACAGTTGTCAGAGGCCAGTTCTCAGAAGAACCAGAGTTACAGGCGAGCAACCATCACCAGAATGGACTATCAAGTGGAGAGTACTGGAGCCGAGTGGAGGACCCCTGGGATGAAGCCAGGTCAGAAAAAAAAAGGAAACAAGAGAGGGGCAGAGAGCGGCTAGGAGCCCTGAGGGACTTGGTA
Source organism: Colobus angolensis palliatus (assembly GCF_000951035.1). Classification (NCBI taxonomy): domain Eukaryota; kingdom Metazoa; phylum Chordata; class Mammalia; order Primates; family Cercopithecidae; genus Colobus; species Colobus angolensis. The sequence continues at coordinate 16,326,871 of NW_012114488.1, forward strand.
TTCCCTTGGAAGGGGTGGTGGGAATGCCACTGCTGCCCCTCGCCTCTGTGGCCAACTGCTGGTACCCAAACTGTGGGAGAGCTTTCCTGCCCTCGCAAACCCAAACACTGGTGCGGGCAGCAATTTGGGGATGTCCTGAGGGCATTACATCAGACTACCGCTTGTGCCAGGTTGCTCACCCTCCAGTGGACCTGGGTGGCGGCGGCAGCGGTAGCGGGCATCATACTAAGGGCAAAGCTCTTGGAGGACTGCCTGGGGAAGCTCAGCACGGATGTCTCTAATCACCAGAGGCCCCACAGACCTTTCTTGGCACCTGCTGAGACTGCAGCAGCCACACAGGGCTGGCTGGACCCAGGGGAGCTGCAGGGTTCCCAGAGGCCTACCGTCAGGGAGTGCTGCTCCTAAGGGAAGAAAGAATCCAGTATGCCAAGGGGGCACCCCTTGGGACAAAGGAGACCAGAGCATGCACTTTCCTGTGCCCAGGAGCATGGCTTGTGGGCTGAGAGACTGTGCCACCTGCAGTGGAGACAGGGGTGCATGGCTTGTGGGCTGAGAGACTGTGCCACCTGCAGCAGACACAGGGCTGCTGTACTCAGCTCTGCAAGGGAGAAGCATGCTTCCAGCCCAGGAGCCAGGTGGTCTCAGTGCTTGGGCACGGATGTGGGGAGTGGGACTTCTCCTCCCCTACCCTCCACCCACTGCTGTGGGCACAGTCGTGGCTGCTCCCACAGGTTGGCACAGGCACACGGGACAGTGGCCATTCTGTGGCTGTTAGGCGCAGCTGTTTCCACTGGCAGTGTACCCACTGGGCCAGGACTTGTATGAAAGGTGGGGCCCCACCCTCTCTACACGGACCCACAGCATCCCTGTGGCAAAGAGCAGGAGAGCTACAAATCTGTGTGCTTTGGGTTGAGGGAGGAGGCTCACTGCAGAAGACAAGTTGGTAGTAAGCCATGGGACAGGTGTCTCTCATGGCACTCACTACACTGCAGCCTGAGACAGACAGCGATATTCTCATGCTCTGAATGTCCCCAGCACCAGGACGGGGTGTGACAGGGAGGCAGACTGTAGTCCTATCTGCCCAGGCCATAGAGCTGGGGCAGTCCCCACAGCTCCCCACAGACACCTTAGCAACTTCTACAGAGCTCCCCCTGCTACCCGTGTTAGGGCTGGTGCTTGAAAGATATCCAAGAGAACTGGCAGTTCAGTTTAGCTTTCTCCCCGACTCAGGGGTTGAGCAGGGAGCTCAGGCCACTGTGCATTCCACAGACCACGTCACTGCCTGAAGCAACAGAGCTTCCCCCATAAACAAAGGTCACGCATAAACCCATCGGATTCCACTGCAGCTAGCTTTTACCAGTAAATACCACCTGCTGGCCTGCACAACCCAATATAAATTCTGCTGCCACAAGTGCAAAGCAAAGGAGAACAAGATAACTTTCTGAGAACTCTGCCTTCCAGGCCCAGCGGGAGATGGGTGAGGACCCTGCTCACACACCCAGCACATCACTACTATCACTAGCATTTGAGAAAGCTACCACAAAAAGGCCTTCTATAACCAAGAAACTCAGAGTCTTTGTCACTGAAAGCACCCAGAACTGAAGTCAAACAACTATATACAACATACATTATATTCACATTCTCAAGGGAAAAAAAATTCTGCCAAAGTAAATTTAAAAATAAAGAAGCGACAGTTTATCCAGATGAGAATGAAGCAGAGTAACAACTCTAGAAGTATTAAAAAAAAAAAAGAGTGCTGCAACATCCCCAAGACTCACACTAACTCTCCAGCAGTGGACCCTAATGAAAATGAAATCCTTGAAATACCAGATAAGGAATTCAAAATATTGATTTTAAAGAAGCGCAATAAGATCCAAGAGAAAGTCAAAAAACCAACACAAATCAGAAAAAAAATACAGGATCTAAATTAAAATTTTATTAGAGATAGCTATTTTTTAGAAAACCAGAAATTCCAGAAATAAAAAATTCATTGCAGGAATTACAAAATACAATTGAAAGCTTCAACAGCAGACTAGACCAGCAGAAAAGAGAATCTGATAGCTTAAAGACAGGTTTGAATTAACCCAGACAAAAGGTATAAAACTCACATATCTTAAAAAAAAAAAAAAAAGATCCAACCATATGTTGCTTACAGAAAACCACCTAACTGGTAAAAACAAAGACTCAAGGTAAAGAGGTAGGAAAAGATATTCCATGCAAATAGAAACCAAAAGTGAGCAGGAGAAGAAATACTTGGACAAAACAGCCTTTTAAGTCAACAACAGTTAAAAGAGAAAACAAAAAGAAGACCATTTTAAATAATGATAAAGGGATCAATTCAACAAGATATAACCATCCTAAATACAAATGCACCCCACACCAAGGCACTCAGATTCATAAAATAATTACCACTAGACCTAAGAGGAGACAGACAGCAATGTAATAATAATGAGAGACTTCAACACCTCACTAATAGCAGTAGAAAGATAATCGAGACAGAAAATCAACAATAAAACACTGAACTTAAATTGGACTCAGGATTAAATGGACCTAAAAGATATTTAAAGAACATTCTACCCAACAACCACAGGACATACATTCCTCTTAGCACATGGAACACTCTCCAGGATAGACCATATATTAGGCCACAAAACAAGTCTCAATACATTTTAAAAACTGAAGTCATATCAACTATCTTCCCAGATCACAGTGGAATAAAACTAGAAATCAATTCCAAGAGGAGAACTCTCAAAACTACACAAATCCATGGACATTAAACAACCTGCTCCTGAATAACCTTTGGGTCAATGACCAAGTTAGGATGAAATGTAAAAATTTTTTGAAATGAATATAAATAGAGACATAATAGACCAAAACCTCTGGAATACAGCTAAGCAGCGGTAAGACGAAGTTTATAGCACTAAACGCCTACATCAAAAAGAAAGGTCACAAATTAATGACCTAATGTAACCCTCATGGCACTTGAAAAAAAAAAAAAAGAACAAACCAAATTGAAACCTAACAGAAGAAATAACAAAAATCAGAGCAGAACTAAATGAAACTAAGACCCCACCCCCAAAAAATGCAAAGTATCAACAAAACAAAGTTGGTTCTTTGAAAAGATAAACAAAATCAATGGACCACTACTCAACCAAAGAAAGAAGAAACGCAATTCAAACAAGCACAATCAGAAATGAAAAAGCAGACATTAAAACTGGTACCATGGAGAGACAAAAGATCATCAGAGGCTACTATGAACATCTCTACACTCAAAAGCTAGAAAACCTAGAGGACATGGATACAGTCCTAGAAACACACAACCTCCCAATACTGAATCGGAAGAAACAGAAATCCTGAAAAGACCAGTAACAAGCAGTGAGATTGAATCGGTACTTTAAAAATCTCTCAAGAAAAAGCACAGAACCAGACAGATTGAGAGCCAAATTCTACCAAAGGTACAAAGAACTGGTACCAATCCCACTGAAACTGCTCGCTGCAAAAAAATAAAATAAACTCAGGGTGGAGGGAATCCTCCCTAACTTGTTCTATGAAGCCAGTAACACCCTAATACCAAAGCAAGGCAAGGACACAACAAAAAAGGAAAACTACACGCCAATATCCCTAATGAATACATGCAAAAATCATGGCCTAGAAGAATTAGTATTGTTAACATGACCATAATGACCAAAGCAATCTGCAGATTCAATGCAGTTTTTATCAAGGTACCAAAGTCATTTTTCACAGAATTGGAAAAACAATCCTAAAATTCGTATGGAACCATATGAGTAGCCAAAGCCTGAATAGCAAAAGCAAGTAACAAAGCCAGAGGCATCACGTTACCTGACTTCAAAATATACCTGAAGGCTACAGTAATCAAACAGCATGGTAGTGATATAAAAATAGGCACACAGATCAGTGGAACAGAATAGAGAACCCAGAGTCAAAGCCACATACTTACAACCAACTGATCTTTGAGAAAGTGGACAAAAACATAACACTGGGGAAGGGATACCCTATTCAATAAATGGTGCTGGGAAAACTGGACAGCCACATGCAGAAGAATGAAACTAGATCCCTATCTCTCACCATATACAAAAGTTGGAGACTTAAATGTAAGATCTGAAACTATGAATATTCTGGAAGAAAACCCAGGAAACACTATCCTGGACATTGGCCTAGACGAAGATTTCATAACTAAAACCTCAAAAGCAAATGCAACAAAACAAAAATAGACAAGATTTAATTAAACTAAAAAGCTTCTGCACAGCAGAGTAAACAGAAAACCTACAGAATGGGTGAAAATATTTGCAAACTGTGCATCTGACAAAGGACTGACATCCAGAATCTACAAGGAACTCAAAACAATTCAAAAAGGAAAAAGAACCCCTTTAAAAACAGGGCAAAGGACACGCACAGACATTTCTCTAAAGACATACAAATGGCCAACAAGCATATGTAAAAATGTTCCACATCCCTAATCATTAGAGAAAGGCAAATTAAAACCACAATGAGACATCATCTTACACCCACTGGAATGGCAATTATTAAAAAGTCAAAAAGCAAAAGATGTTGGGAAGAATGTAGAAAACTGGGAACGCTTACATACTGTTGGTGGGAATGCAAATTAGGATATCCTCTATGGAAAACAGTATACAGATCTATCAAGGAACTAAAAATAGAACTACCATTCCATCCAGCAATCCCACTATTGACTATACACCTGAAGGAAAAAAATCATCGTATCAGAAAGATACCTGCACTCAATGTTTATCACAGCACTATTCACAATTGCAAAGATGTGGAATCAACCTAAGTGTCCATCAATGGATGAATGGATAACAAAAAATGTGGTGTGTGTGTGTGAGAGATTTCATTCTTTTTTATGGTCAAATTCCACACCTTGGCCATAAAAAAGAATGAAATCACATGTTTCGCAGCAACATGAATTAAACAACAGCCCATTATCCTAAGTAAAATAACTCAGAAAGAGAACATCAAATACCACATGTTCTCACTTGTAAGTAGGAACTAAACAATATGTACACATGGACATGGACAGTGGAATAACAGATACTGGAGACTCAGAGAGGTTGGGGGGTGAGGAATTAGAAATTATCTACTGGGTACAATGTACACTATTCAGGTGACAGGTATTAAAAAACACTATTCAGGTGACAGGTATTAAAAACCCAGATTTACGACTATGCAATATATCCATGTAACAAACTGCACTTGAACCCCCAAATCTGTAAAAATGTAAAAATGTTAAAACACAAAACAAAATGACAGAGCTACCACAGTAAGCTTCTCTCCCAAATCCAAAAGCCTAGCTAGCATCCTCTTCTAGTTATCAGACGATCCCTAGTCACATACCATCACCATGTCATGACCATCCATTGTGGTCAAAGCTCATTATCCTAATTGCCTTAGTGAAAGGTCACCACAGACATCCATGTTGCCAAATCCAAGGGCAATGCGTTCTGCTTTTCTGTCCGCCCTGCATCCCCTCCTTCAGGTATCTGCCCTGACCCCACTCCATGTAACCTGGTGCTATCAATCCACCTGGATTCATATTCTTCACAGGAGGATAGCGATCCTGATCCAAAAGGCATACATTTGTGGAAATGAAATGAACCCTAGGAAAGAAGGGGCTGCACCTTTTTCTCTGAGACTGCCAACCCTCAGGACTATTTAACCTTTAATGTAAGCCTAACTCCCGTGACCATCTTTGATGGCAGACACACTGTCTGGGAACCACAGCCAAAACTGGAAGGTACAAAGGAGTGGGAGTGAGGGGAGCACTAAAGGAAATGGGGGCTGGGGGAGAATGTAAAAACAGGGTTTAAGAAAAATGTGGGTGAGAGGGAGAGCCATCTAGGAGACATCTTTCAATATCAAATACACATCTACATAATTCTTCATAATGGTTGTCTGCATAGTATCCACTAGACAGAACTAACCTAGTTTTAGCTCATACTAGACATTCAAACTGTTATCATTTTTAACTACAAACAAATGTGTATTATGTATTATAAACATTTATAATTTGTAAACATTCATAATTTTTGTATAGCTATATACATATAGCTATACACAGTCATTTCTGCAAAATTGGGGAATCATATTGCCAATCCAGTAATTTAAGGTAGTTTTACTTACCCACTGAATGATAAGTGTGTGTCTTCAAGTCGTGCATACAAACAGCACTTGATGGCCCGCACTGGACAATATCCACACTTCCGCAGATGTTGATTTTATAAAGTACATTATTTTTGGTATCAACAGCTTCCCATGTATAACTGGAAAGGAAGAAAAACAACTTGTCACTGTCACTGATTTATCAAAAATTAAACTTCTCTCTAGTTTTATTCAAGCCACATTTGCTTAAAACTGCCACAAACTAGAAAATACACTTTCCTTAGCCAAAAACACTAGAAAGTCAAGTATGTTAAGTTGCAAAGAAGCCAGGGCAGAAACTACTAACACCATCTGTTTCTGGTTCAATCCACTCTGAAGCTAACTCAGGACTCAAAGATCATCAAAATAGAAATATCTGGCTGGGCGAGGTGGCTCAGGCCTGTAATCCCAACACTTTGGGTGGCCGAGGAGGGTGGATCACAAGGTCAGGCGTTCGAGACCAGTCTGGCCAACGTAACGAAACCCCGTCTCTACTAAAATTACAAAAATTAGCTGGGCGTGGTGGCACATGCCTGTAATCCCAGCTACCTGGGAGGCTGAGGCAGGAGAATTGCTTCAACCTGGGAGGTGGAGGTTGCAGTGAGCCGAGATTGCGCCACTGTACTCTAGCTTGGTCAACAGTGCAAGACTCTGTCTCAAAAAAAAAAAACAGAAAGAAATATCTTACCATTAATTTAAGAATATCAACTCAGATCAGTGTATTGGTCTGTTCTCACACTGCTAATAAAGACACACTCAAGACTGGGTAATTTATAAAGGAAAGAGGTTTAACTGACTCATAGTTAAGCATGGCTAGGGAGGCCTCAAGAAACTTAACAATCACGACAGACGGGGAAGCAAACACATCCTTTTTCAGCAAGCAGAAGTGCGGAGCAAGAGGGGAAAAAGCCCCTTATAAAACCATCAGATCTCGTGAGAACTCACTCATGATCACGAGAACAGGATGAGGGTAACCCCTGCCATGATTCAATGACCTCCCACCAGGTCCCTCCCACGACACATGGGGATTACGGGAACTACAAGCTGAGATTTGGGTAGAGACACGGCCAAACCATATTAATCAGTAACTGCTCAAGACTCACGCTGAATATAAGATAGTAATAGCCTTTCCAATCACACCAAAATGCTGAAAAGCCAAAGGATTTTTTAACTCTATTTTATTAAAAAGCTAGCTATGGCACGAAAGGCAGCTCCACTTCTGCTTTTACCTCTTAGAGCTGCAGTTCAGATCTGAACTTGCAAGACAGAACTGTGCCATGAGTCAACTATCAGATTTAAAATCACACAAAATTCACTACACCAAGCATTAACACTCATTGTTCAAACCTCCGGCAAAGCAGATAGTGAGTAATTGCTAATGAATCAACCAGTATACTTGGGACAAAATAGGTGGTTTCCCGGTTCTGCGAAAACAATTCTTCTCAAATGTCTACTCTGCCCTGGGGAGAATGTTTTGTCCATTTTGCAAAATGGGGATCAACTCCTCAGCAGGAGTAAAAACAGAAAAGGAAGAAAGTGACTTAAAATGTCCTTGCAAAATGTAAAAAATAAAGGCCAGGCCAGGGTCTCATGCCTATAATCCCAGTACTTTGGGAGGCGAAGGCCAGAGGATCACCTGAAGCCAGGAGTTTCAGGCCAGCCTAGGCAACATAGCAAGATCCCATATCTACAAAAATATTTTTTATTATTTTAAATGCAAAAGCTGTTATTTAACTCAACAGTATTGCTAAAAGCAGGGGCAATAAGTTAAATCAGAATTGCTTAGGCTAGGCCCATCCAGGAGTTGTGGAGGCCCTGGGGTAAGACCACCATATTGATCTACCTCGCAGTGTTATGCAGCCTATGCAGTACCCCGTTGACGACAGCAGCACTCCCTCACAGAAGGAGCCGTCCACTTCCGAGAGCTCCCTTCCACAGCGCACCAAGGCAATGACTCCGCACGAAACCAACCACCAGGTCCCCCACAACATGTCCCCCTCCCCGACCCTGAACTAGTTTCAGCAATGGAGGGGCCACAGTAGCCCTGTTGGGGTACGGGAAGACAAGGCACCAAGAACTCCTAGGTCTGGAAACCCATCGAACCCACCTGCCAAGAAACCAAACCACATACACAGGCCTTTAAAAGCAGTGAGATGGAAGGTCTGATGGCCACTAAGTGGCTATAAACCTGAAGAGCAGGCTGGGGTACTTAGATGCCCAGCCTCAGGGTGACACCCTTGGGGTGTTACTCCTCAACTCAGCTTCTTCATCAGGAACATGTTAAGAGTGATCTCCTAGACTCGGGATGAGTCAAGGACATGAGAAAATAACCCAAGTATTATCAGGCACAAAGAAAAATCATCCATAAAGGCTTGTTTTCTTTGCCCTTCATTAACCTTTATTCATGTGTTTCACAGGTATTTCTTAAGTACTTACTGTGGGAGGCACAGGAGAGTACAGCAATAAACAAAACAAAGAGGCCCTGCCCGCTCCGAGCGTATATTCCAGGTTGCAGGATACAAGATAAACAAGTAAACAAAGACTTGGCTACTACTCAGGAAAAATGCTAATCTCTTATTTAGGAGCCATAACTAGTTTCTCCAGGATACCAGAGACAAACCTCAAGAAGCGGCAGTGACATCATTAAGCTATTTCACAATCCTAAGTATATGATATTGGTGCATGAGGGTGTCATTTAAAATAAGTTAACTGGTAGGAATCAACACTAAAGAGATCCACACGTACCTAAAATGCTATGCTTTCCATTTTTCTTTTTTTTTTTAAGACTGAGTCTGGCTCTGTCACCCAGGCTGGAGTGCAGTGGCGCAATCTCAGCTCACTGCAAGCTCCGCCTCCTGGGTTCACGCC
>NW_012114488.1:16336905-16337853 GCF_000951035.1 Colobus angolensis palliatus
GGAAGAGGAAAAACTAAACTAATATGCCTAGCCCCTAGTATCAACAGGAGCTCAGAAACCGTCATGTGGTTTAAATAATCTATCTGAAAATTTATGAAGAATATTCCAAAAACTATTATGTACTCTGGTATGCACTCTGGTTAAACTATCACTAGACATGCTTCCACTAAAGTAAATATTTTTTAAAGACTATTTCATAATAAACTTAAAATCATATAAATAACTGATACCAAGTTTTAAGAAATCACATGTTTGAAACTAAAGGATTCTAAATTTCTTTCCACATTAAAGGCCAAGCCCCTAGAATAGCCTAAGCTAAAATCATTCTTAAATTGGTATTAAAGTTTAAAAGCACCATGATCACATGATAGAACTAGAAAATGGCTTCAGAAGCAATAAAATTATTACAGACTAAATAAAATGTAATGATATATTTAAGGAATAATACATTTTTTGTCTGAAAGTTTGTCTATTAGAAAATTCTCTACCCGAAGTGCACATGTACAGCCAGAATTAGGAAACTATTCCACAACAGTATGGTTCATTTAACAGCCAAGCAAATGAAACCATTCAGCTGAGATTGCCAGAAAAAGCCTACATTCTAGACTAAGTTATCTGAGCTTACACAAGTAAAGACTTAAGAAAAAAACTGACAGAAAAAATAAAAAGGAGATCAACATATTCAATCAGAGAAAACTAAGCTGTAATACTAAGATGTTAAATGTTAGCAACAAACAAGCTTCTGGAAGAAAGTTATCTGCAAGCTGTGTGGAAACACAGTCTTCACTCAAACACATACACACACGAAGGAATGTGTTGAATACATTTTCTGGAAGAAAGAACTTCAGGCCATGTGCGGGTGGCTTATGCCTATAATCCCAGCACTTTGGGAGGACAAGGTGGGAGGATCACTTGAGGTCGGGACTTCGAGACCATTCTGGCCAACAT
>NW_012114488.1:16337964-16354040 GCF_000951035.1 Colobus angolensis palliatus
TCCCAGCTACTCGGGAGGCTGAGGCACGAGAATAGCTTGAATCCAGGAGGTGGAGGTTGCAGTGAGCCAAGATCGCACCACTGCACTCCAGACTGGGTGACAGAGTGAGACTCCCTCCGTCTAAAAAAAACAAAGAACCTCTGCAGCAGGATAGGTAAAAAAGCCCAGTGAGCATTTTCTTGAAACTCTGTCAAGTCTTCTAAAAGTCACTGACGCCATGCTGTATTCCATCTCGACTGAAGGAAACCAGCAGGACACAGGAGGAGGAGCGGGGAGAACTGCAAAGGCCCACAGAAGCAGCTTCTCCACTGGAAACAACCCAGGATCCCTGCCCATTGTCCCAGCCTTGCAAAATCCAGTGACCATCCTCAAGGGAGGCAGCCTGATTTCAGTCAGAATCGCTCTTCTGGATGCAAAACCATCTGTCCAAGAATCTTGGTTCTTCAAAACCATCACTCTGGGACAGAAAATGTTCTAGAAAATCAGCAAAAGTAAGTAAAATCTCTGCTATTCTATGTCATTTTTCAGAGCGTAAAACAGCCAATGGTCCCTCTCTCATTCTCAAAAAATCCAAATGCATTCCAAAGCCAGCCTGACAGCTGGAGATATACACATGTGCTGCAGCAGCTCCTCCAGACAGTGCTCCCCAGCCGAACCCACAGCTCTGGCACTACCTGCAATGGCACTTTATACAGCTCAGTGGTGGCATCTTCTGAGGTGCCTGTTATCCCCAACGACACCGTCACTCTGGGACAGTAATGTCCTCCCTCCTGGAGCAATGACTGGCAGATGCAGGATCAGCATTTGCTGATGGCTTGAGAAGGAAACTGGCCAGTTTGGCTAAGAACGCATGACAGCACAGCTCTCACCCACACGGCTAACATGTGAGCCACATCTCCCCACAGAACTGGACGCCATTATCCAACCCTCCCAAGTTCCTCAGCTTTGAGGCCAAAGATCCCAAGGCTCAGAATGAGGAACTTGCCCAGCATCACAGAATTACAAAGTGAAGAATAAACCCAGGCCGTGTGAGGCCCAAGGGTGAGTCCTTAACCACTTACATAAACAGTTGCATTTATTTTCCATTTTAAAAAAGGGTTTTAACTTTTCAGAAAATATTCAGTTTCAGTTACAACACGAAAACTGGCAAAACATTCCACAAAACTTTAGTTTAAATCTTGTCACAATAAATGCCATTAAAATGATAGACTCTGTACAGCATAAAGATCTTTGAGTTCCTATTGTATTGCCAACCACCTATACAATTTGATTCAATAAAATGCTAGTCATATAGAAAAGTTAAAGTCATCCCTTCATGGCACCTTGTAATCACAGATACAAGACCCCCAGTAGCGGCCTGAAACCAGGAATATGGTTTCAGATGTGGTTTTTCCTTTACATACATACCCATGATTAAGTTTAATTTATAAATTAGTTGTTGTAAAAGATTAACAACTAATAATAGTACAATTATAACTGTAATAAATGGTATGTGAATATGGCGTCTCTCCCTCTGTCTCAAAATATCTTCATATTTTCAGACTACAGGTGACCATGGGTAACTGAAACCTTAGGAAGTGTAACTGCTGATGGGGGGACTGGTTTACAGTCACTCACCTAGTGATGGGGATACACTGTCAGAAATGTGTCATGAGGCAATTCTGTCACTGCACAAACATCACTGAGTGTATCTGCACACACACAGAGGGTGTCACCTACTACAAACCTAGGCTATGTGGTATGTCCTATTGCTCTCAGGCTACAAACCCGCGCAGCATGATGCTGCATTGAGTACCGCAGGCAACTGCAATACATGATACATATCTAAACATAGAAAAGGTGCAGCAAAAATATGGTATGAAAGATTAAAATGGCACACTTGCCTAGGGCACTTACGATGAACGGAGCCTGCAGGACTGGAAGTGGTTCTGGGTGAGTCAGTGAGTGAGTGGATGTAAAGGCCTAGGACCTGACTGGACGCTTTTATAAGACTGGTAGCGCAGTGGGTTTGTGTACAGCAGTATTACCACAAACACGTGACTAATGCATTGTGCTACGGCGTTACAACGGCTATAGTATCACTAGGTGATAGGAATTGTTCAGCTTCATCATAATCTTCTAGGACCAAGGTCATTTATGCAGACAGTAGTTTATGCAGTCCCTCATTGGCCAAAACACTTCCTTCTCATTTTTAATGTCATGGATACTACTTGGATAATAAAGGCAGAATTCTAAGAGTGGTTGAACCCATCTGAGGACAGCCTCTATGAAAAAGCTGTGAACTGTCTGAAGATTCAGACCCCATCACATCACGCTATCAACAGATCATATGCTCTCCTTGCTCAACTTCTTCCCCAAGCTTAAACTTCTGCTACTCTATACACCCAATCCAGTTCTGCTTTCTCTTCTGCACAGTGCGAATTGCCAAACACCAGAGCATTGCCTTCCACAACCTCTCTTCCCATACCCAACTGGTTTCCATGGAAATAATACCAATTCCTTCAGCCGGTTCCTTCCCACTGGCTGCACTGTCCTTGCTATTTCTATACAAGCAGCTTGTGAACTCCACAAACAAGGACCACATCTATATTGTCTTCCTCAACTCAGATGCACACTCTCCTTTAATCAGACTACTCAGCTCAGCAGAGTCCAACAGTGAGTATTATCCACAACTCAGAAACATTCTACAATCAAACCATCAGGCCCAGCAGGAAACAGGGAGCAGCAGAAGTCACACACAAGGCAAATGACTTTAGAAGATGTCTGCTTTTAAAGCAAAGTCTGTGGTTGAAACATACCCTATTTTTTTAATTTAACAAGGACAATTAATTTAACCATATAAACCAGGCACACCGTCGGAATCTTTCCCATCAAGAAAGCTCAGATACTGTTTTTCTCCTGACTGTAATCTCACTGCTTCTGCTGAAACCATCCTGGAGAACTGCAGTCAGTTCACGCCTGTTCAGAAGCACAGAGGTTCCATTTTAACCTCATTTGCTTGGAATTTCATAATATCCTGAAAGGTGTTGGCAGATTACCAGTTAGAAGGAAGCACACAAGTAACAGACTGTCAGCCAACCCAGAGACAGGAAGGTGTTTCTACTTTCCTGCTACTGTTCCAGCAAGGGCCGCATTCAAAACCCACCCTGGTCAAGACGAAACCCATCGAGGGGCAGCAATGAAGAAGTTAACCTAACCCCAGGCCGACACAGCTTCCTGGAGTTCAAAAAGCTGAAAACAGAGAGATGGAGAGCCATGCCATCTTCACTGAGTGAGTTCTAAACGTCTGTCCAAAAGTGAAAAATAAAAAATTCAAAATACTATGGCATAGGGATACAGATATAGAATATCTTTAAACTGACATTGGTATCTTAATATGACACCTCTCAGAGTTTTCATATATGCCATCAGTGAATGCTTACAAAACCACAATAGCTTGCGAGATGTAATTTGGAGTTCTTTCCTTTTAAAAATAGCTAGCATCTAAAGTATGTAAAATTCTATGATCAAAATATATGGTATGCTCAAGTTCTTAAAAGAAAACAAATCTTAGAAAACTGGGTTGTTTCCTTTCAACACAAAACATCTCCATGAAGTATCACTCTGTCCCTTCATTTATTGCCATATAGCCAAACTCTTTTAAAATGTATCTTAGTTTCCTCAGTCCCTGTAAATCTTGGGGTTATGCTAATTGTCATGTAACTATTAAACATTTTATTACTGGCCTGCAATTAATAATCAACACATAAAGCAAGATAAAGGCAGGATGGGATCAGTAATAATATAAGTAGGCATGTGTGAATCTGTAATTTGGTTTCCTTAGAAGACAGAAACCCAGTTGGTGACACATAAGTGAAATTCACATAACAAGATACGTGGTCACTAGCTAGAGAAATGTTTCTCTGAGGCTATAGCAAGCAACAAATGTAACACCTTGGAGACAAAGAGAATGTGAAGTCTTTCCAATCTGAACAGCCAAAAAACATTTTCCTACTTTTGACATGCATGCACAGAATATTCAAGAAATCATCTGGCCCACTACTGCCCCTTATCAGTATCAGATAGTGTTTCAGATCATACATATCCAGCACAGTCACCTTCAGAAATCCAGACCAGTCTCCTAAACTAAGGAGGAAGGGAAAAAACAGCAGGAAAGAGGAGCAAGGAGGCCAGGTTCCCACACTGGACCTTGGCAGCAGAATGTCAAGAACGTGAGGTAACCACTGTCGTCAACAACTTTCTATTGCCTACACTAAAACAGAAACAATCTGATTTGCACGAAGACTCCTACCCCGAAATAAAGGCTGGGGAAGCACATGAGTTTGACACAGCATGGCCAGGGCTTATATAGGAAGTACTTCACTTCCTATTCTAACAAACCCACAAAGCTGTGGACAAAGATACAGGGCCGACAAATACAAATAAAGAGAAGCAGGGAAGTGCCAGACGTCAGCCTTCGGTTTTCCCTGAGAGGTATGCAGGGTCTGGAAGGAAGCCCGGTGCATAGAGAGGGATCCGGTTAGAAGCTCTAAGTCAAACATGGCATCTAAGTCAACGTCAGAACCCACAGAACCAGGGCAGGCAATGGGGACTGCGTAACAGAGGTCACCTAGAATAGACAGGGGCGAATTCTCCTGGCTACCCTAAGAAAGGTGCCATGAAGAGACTGGGCCAGATTCCTGCCCCAGTGCTGACCAACAGGCTGCGTGAGACACAGTCTCTCCCAGCTCAACTTCCCCAACAAAACTCAGCTAGCCCTCAAGGTCACTGTGAGGGAAAAAACCAGCACCAGAAACAGAGGGTTTTTAAGACAGACTATGATCTAAAGCTTTCATTTGAATCCAGAGAGAGAGCTGGACGGCTTAAAAACTAAGTTTACAAAAAAAGGTGAGTTGGCTGGGGGCGGTGTCCTCTGAAAGGAGTGCCACATGATACTGGCAAAGAACTGGAGGGACAGCCCAGCAGGCCCCCGTCTGGAGGAATCTCCGCGGAGCTGATGAAGACAGAGACACATGCACTTAGACAAACACTCACACACAGACACACACGCTTGCACTCACACACTCATGTACTCACACACGCACACGCACTCGCACACACATACACTACACTGCCTCCTGGGACTTCTCAGGACAGGCATGCCACTCTGGGCTTGCCCACCCTGCACCATCCACAGCAGAGAGAGGTGAGTCCAGAGCTTCCAGCAGGAGAGCAGCGGGGGAAACAGGACCCGTGCAAACACGCCAGGGCGTGGCATTCCCAGGAGGTGGGCAAGTGCCCTCCACAACAGAGAGCTACCAGATAAATGGCCGGCCCTCTCTCTGCTAGCCTTGGCTCAGATCAACTCAACGGTAGAGGATGCAGGCCAGTATTTCAACTCTAAGCCCTGCTCCATGACGATTTTCTTCCAATAAGAGCAATTACCTGGGTGGTCTCATATCCTGCTCCTCATATATAAAGAAGAGTTGTAGATGGGCTAACCCCCTGCTTCACCATGTGGATGTCTGAGTTCAACCACCTTTAAGAACAACCCAGCCCCCAGCGCAGAATTCAGACCTTAATATTCAGCCCCCTACTCTCCCTGTCACCAAGGTCCCAAAAAACCCTCCCAGACCCAGGGTCCTTCCTGGAGTGTGCAAACTACAAGGCAAGGTGGGCCTTTCTAGAAAACTCGCGGGCTGTCAGCTCAGCTGGGTGGCCCACGATGCCAATGAGGCCACTGCCAGGTGGTGGTTCCTCACAAAGGCCAATCAGGTGGACACAGGAGAAAGGGCCCTCTCTGAAGATGCTGGAGCCAAACATCAGACAGCAGAGGCTCCACAAAGCCTAACACCCAGCTGGGGCTGCTTCACACCCAGCTGCTTCACACCCAGCTAGGGCTCCCTCTCCACCTTCTTGGAGACACAGAACTGACAGCCTAGTGAGGTCCTAGTGAGGTACGTGACCTTGCCTCAGGTCACAAATTCACAAAGTGGCCAAGTCCATGTTAGAAAGAGGCTTGTCCTGCTCCAGAACTCAGGCTATCTCCATTGCAGCCTAAAGGCAACCAGAAGAGGAAAAGCAGCTACCTTGCTAAACTGCAACCCTTATCTAGGGATCTCACAGCTCCCTAAGGCAATCCAAGCAATCGAACCTTCCCTGTGCCTTTCAATCGACCAATCTACTGAAATCTGCAAGGGCTCTGGTTTTTACCCAGAGGGAGCCCAAAGTCCCACAGCCTCTGTGACCTGGCCACAGCTAGTCCTCCACGCTCTCTGGCCCCTCCCTCCATTCTCTCAGTGACTCAGCCCACCCAGCCACGCTGGACCCCTGGCTGCCTCTCAACCAAGTCAGACATGCTTCCCTCTGGGTCTGACACGTAGGCCCCCAACCCGGGTGCCTGGTTCACTCCCTCACTTCCAGCCTCTTACAGAAAAGCCTGGGGACAGTGGACTCTCCTATAAAATGGCCCCATCCTCGGGGCCCAACCCCTGACTCTGCCACCAGCTCTCCTCTCCCTCTGCAGGGCCAGCAAAGTCAAGGCCATGAGCTCACGCTGCCTGTCACTCTAAAGGGGTGACTCTAAAAAGACAGAAAAGAGAAGAGAGAAGTGCTGGCATAACTGACGCACTTCAAGAGCAGAGACCAGGTGGAGGGAGGGTGCCTCAGGGGAACAATATGGGTGACTCACTGGAGTCTCAGACTTGCCACTTCTAGGAAAACCACTTCTTTAGCGCTTCTATTCTGGTGGCTTGGCACTCTATTTGCAGGCCACAGGGGGGTGCAGGGAGTGTTGGGGGAGGTTTTTAAGTACCAAACAGCTGTTTTAAAACGTATAACTGATTCTGGAGTACAGAGAACCGTGCAGATGGCAACGAGGTAATTTTACACACACTCAAAATCCAGTGGTGGGTCCGCTCTGAAGGAGCTCTCTCCTCCTCCCAGCACACAGTAGGCATGAAGAAGGTGGCAGCCCTGACGGCAACACCCTCCTGACCTTCCCTCTAAGCCACAGCCCACAGGCAACTCAACTGCAAAGGCCAGTTTTCGCTGTCACACATTCCTGAAAACAGAGCTTGGGGGCCAGTACTTCCACCATCTCCCTCACTTCCTACACCCCTCCCTGTGACGGATGACACTCCCAGGATCTGCTTCTTCATCCTGGACAACTTACCCTCCAGATGTACTGAACAATGGTTGCAGCCCAGGGGATGGAAAAGCACAAAGGAGAAAGAAAACTCCCACCACAGGTCTGCAGCTGGCTGCAGAGCCAGGTTCACAGAGCGCCTGGGATTTTCCCCACCCTGGAGGATTCACAGGGAAGTGCCCCTCTGCCCTGGCTCACATGGAGACAAAAATAGGCTTATGACGCATTGCTCTGGGCACCTTGAAAACCTAAGCCACCATACTTTATTTATTTTTTTTTTTAAGTTGCACAGCAAGGTAGAATTTATGAAGCACTTCACATCCAAGCCACTGGCCTGGACACTTCCGTTCCCACTTACAACAGCGCCCATGTGCAGAAGTTAGCTGATCCTACCACAGGGAAACAGGGAGGACGGCTCTTCTTGCCCTGGAACCACAACAGCCCCCTTGCTCCCAGCCCAGCCTGGGACCAAACCACCACAGGAAGGAGGGTGACCCCCGGCCTCCACCCAAACTCCACACCTCGAATTATCATTGTTCAGGGGACTCTGAGTCCGTAAGGACTCCTCAAGGCTGCAAACCTCAGAACTGCAGAATTTGGGATGCAAAATGGACCCGGAAATCATGGAATCCAGTGGTTTCAAAACTTTTTTAAACAGTGGAAACCTTTCTTTCTCATGAGGAAGCTTACACGGAGTGCTGATCATGAAACTGATGATGAAGAAATGCTCTCTGGTTGAGGCAGAAACCCCAAGACACTAATGGAGAGTGCTGGCAGGCCAAGAAACAGGTTATAAAAATAAATCCCTGATGTAAGGCAGCATCTGTAACTTACAGATAAAGCAACTGCTACCACTACAGCACCGATGAACACCAAGGACGTGCCAGGCATTCAAATGTCTCCCAATTCCCACACCTAGCCTACAACATGGTTAGCATCCCACACCCAGCCTACAAACACAGTTAGCATCCTGACTGGACACACACGGAAAGGAAGACCTTGGAGATTCGGTGACTTGCCCAAGGCCTGTGAGGGGAGGAGTCTGGATTCAAAACCAGGAAAGTGACTTCCAAAACTAACTCCCTAATGAGAGGCCTTCAAGCAGGAAAGAGGGAAAGAAAACTAAGTCCCACCTCTCTTGAGTAGGAAAATGAGATTCAGAAAAAAGAAGTGATTGGACACAGCCAACTCAACAATCCAGATCCCCCATCTCAGGCCACACGCTGCCAGCAGCAATCAACAGGGGTTGAGCAGCTGTCTCTTGGCAGGAATGGCGCTTGGGGTGACATCAGGAGGGTGGAAAGGATCTAAGGCGCCAAGACCAGCCACAGAGGCACATCCTGCCCATCCCCCAGTCTCCCCAAAAACAATTTACAGCCAAATTCCAACAACTGCTCCCAGCCCTACCCTATGCAGCTGCACAAAGAGGCAGCCAAGGCCGGGTGGAGACCCACTGCAGAAAGCACGGTCAGGAGGCACTTGTCACTGCAAGGTCACCAGCAGCACGCAATCATGGTGACAAACTCAAACCAAAGAAACTGCACCCAAGGAAAAAGAATGAATAGAGCAATCAGAACAGAACTTTAAGAGAGATCTTCAGAGGGCTGACACAAGCTACAGCGTCCACGCAGAAAGAACAGGCAGCTGTGACTACAGATCAGCTGAGATCCTGCAACAAAAGACAACAGGGAAGCAGAAGAGCCTCTGAACCACGGAAGAACCGGTAAGCTGGGCGACAGCAGCAAACGGTATCTGTCTACGTGCCTGTCCACAGCGGCAGCCAGATACAAATAATAAAAGCAAGAGACAAACCAAGGAAGAGTTAGGGCGAAGAAAAGCTGAACAGCACCATGAGTAACTTCGACCCCAACAGAGAACCTTTTTTCCAAACACATAATACACTCCCGACTTGACTAGGTGTTAGGCCACAAGGGAAATGTCAGTAAGTTCCACCACATTTGCCAGCACAATGGTAAAACTAAATTAAAAACCCCCAAAGTTCACTGACCTGAAAAAAATAAAAATCTAAAAATTTGGTGGCTCCGGGAAGTTGAAACAGATAGAACTTTTGAGTCCAAAAAGGAAATATACAGAATTGAAATATGGAAAAGAAAAAAAAGTATCAGAATCCAAGAGAGCGGTATGGTACTCCACAGAAAGAAACACGAAGCTTTAAATATATTTCTTAATTATGCAAAATGATTTAAAATAAAAGAGCTAAGCATTCAATTCAAACTAGAAACAGGAAAATGATGTAGAAGTTACTGAGTGGATAAATTAATAAAATTGCAAATAAATGGTGAAAAGATGATGAAAAAACAAAACACTAGTTCTTTTGCAAAGACTTTAAAATGGTAAATAAGTCTTTAGTAAATATAATTAAGAAAAAAAAGTACATAAGTAAACACTAGGAATTTTTAAAATTTACCTAGAGCTATAGAGTATCAAGAATATGAGAGTAGCATGCTACTTATTTATAAATGAATACATCATTACAATGACAATTTTCTAGGAAAACAGAGATTACCAAAATTGGCCCAAGTAAAAGTGGAAAATCTGAATAGAAAAACAAACTAGATAAAACTGAAACCGTAATCAAAAGTCCTCCCCAATGATATTCTACCTAAGAGCACCAGGCCCAGAGAGTTTTACTGGTGAGTTCTACCAAACTTTAAGAAACAGAAGATGTCCATCTTATATACAAACTGTTTCACCACATACGAAAATACTAAAAGCTAACTAGCTCCTTCCACAAAGCAAACATATTATTGATAACAAAACCTGTCAAGAACGGCAGAGCAAAAAACTGTAGCCCAATCTCACTTAAAAACAGAGCTGTAAGCACATTTCATAAAGTATTAGTAAACAGAACTGGATATATTCATGGAAAAAAAATAAACTTTCACCCTTTTTGTGGCGTTATTTATATATGTATGTGTGCGTGTATATACATATATGTATGTATTTTTTCCCAATCTGGTTCCTGGCTCCTAACTCCCGCAGTCCTCTGTTTTTTGTTATAATGTTGGGCGTGTCAGGCCTCAGGAAACTATCTCTCCACCTGCCCCTCCTTCCACTTGCCCCAAGGCAGGACTCTCATCTTCCCCACTTACAGACTGTGGGTCTTAAGATCCTCTCCAGTGAGGGTCCCACCCTACACCCTGGGAGAAGAAATGTTGAGCTCCTAAAGCTTCCATAAAAACTGGGTTGGGGGAACTTCCAAATCGTTGAATGCACGGCAGTTCCCAGAGGGTAGTGAGCCAGGGAGGTCATGGAGGCTCCGCACCCCTTCCCCCATACCTCACCCTACACATCTCCTCATCCGTATCCATTGTAATATCCTTATAAACTGCCAATCATCAGCTTATGTTTAGTGTTTCCTGAGTTCTGTGAGTCACTCTAGCAAATTAATCAGACCCAAAGAGGCACTGTGGGAACCCCAAATTGAAGCCAGTTGGTCAGAAGTTCCAGAGGCCTGGACTTGTGACTGGTGTGGGTTGGGGAGCAGTCTTGGGAACTGAACCCCAAACCTGTGGCATCTGACACTATCTCCAGGTAGACAGGGTCGGGAATTCAATCGGCCAGGGGTCACTGCTTGGTGCCCGGGGAAAAACCACCACACATTTGATCACAGAAGTCTTCTGTGTTAATGACTGCTGTCACGGAATGAGAGCAAAGGAAAAATATGCTTTGAGTTTTCTGGAAACATCATATATAAAAATTAAATTAAAAAAATTGATCCTAGCGTTAAGGAATCAGAGGTAAAACTATAAAACGTCTAGAGGCAGACATAGGAAAAAGTCTTTGAGACCTTGGGGTAGGCCAGTGGTTCCGAATTGGGTGTGATTTTGCCCCCTCCCCTCCAGGGCCTTTGATATGTCTGGAGACATTTTTATTTGTCACCACTGGGGGAGGGGGAGTGGTGGAGTGCAGTCTTGGCATCTAGTGGGTAGAGGCCAGGAATGCTGGCTGACATCCTACAATGCCCAGGACAGTCCTCAAAACAAATAATTCCCCAGGTCAAATGTCACTAGTTCTAGGGTTGATTTCTTAAGCTACCAAAAGCACAAACCACAAAGAGTTACAGTCCATCAAATTTTTTAAAAATCTGTTCTTCAAAGGATATCACTGCGAAAATTTAAAGGCAAGACAAAGACTGAGAGAAAATACTCACACTATTCACACCTTATACCTATCTAAGAAAGAACTTGTACCCAAAAGACATGAGGAACTCTTAAAGCTCAATAAGGAGAAGACCCCAAAAACAATTTTAAGGGATAAAAGGGGCAAAATATGATTTTTAAAGGACGCTGCAAAAAATACCCGACAGTAAGCACGTGATGATGGTGAACATCATCCAGGACTCCAATAAATACAAGAAAAGATGTTCCTTTCTTGCTCAACTTGATGAGTCAGCAGAGAGATGAAAACTGAAACCACACTGAGATACCATTACAACTCCACTTGAAAGGCTAAAATTAAGACTGGCAGGTGTTGACAAGGATGTAGAACTGGAACTCTCATACATCACTGGTGGAAATGCAAAATGGTAATTCGGCATTACAGTTTGGCGGTTCCCACAAAGTCAAACAGCTACGTCCACCTCCTCACACACCATTCACGACCAGCTAGGGCATTAGCAAGAACTCTCCAGGGCTAGGACAATCAAAAGAAGAAAAGAAAGAAGAAAAAGAACAGTACCTGCAAAGTGATGAGCTGCTCTCTGCCACTAGGCTCAGTTCTAGAGCCTGCTCAATTCTCTCCCCAATACAATAGTTTATATACCAAGAACAAAATAGAGAAGGGAACATCTCAATTATTTCTCTCAGCCCCATCTTTTAAAAATCTCTCTCTATGAAATGCTGATAAAAGATATGAGGCCCAACTCAGGCAATCATTTCCTGGGAATCTGCCAGGACGCCGTTCTGAGAATTAATCCATGAGATCTAATGTAACCATAATTAACAACCTTAGGCATCCACATACACTTATCGTTGAAAGAAATGCACACACACAAATGGATGTGATCCAGGTTTAACATGTGGCCCAAATTAGACATATAAGCATTGTTCCTTTGGAAAAATTACAGGGGAAAAAAAAATCTCCTTAGAGACAGTAACTAAACCAACCTCAGCTCCCAGCTGGCTTCATTATTCTCTTGTCCTCAACATAATAAAAATTTTCTAGCATTTATACCTAAACAATTTGGGGAAAACTTGTTCTGTATAAATTTTAAAGTTCTTAACTACCTAAATCTAGCCATCCCAATGCATTATTTTATCATTAATGCACACTGTTAAGACCTCACCCATTAAGCATCTTGTTAACACCTAACTAAAGGGTGGAAACTTGCATATTATGTATATAATATGACATTTTACAAAGTTTAAAGCATATGGTAATAAGTAAACCTACTGACAAGCTGAGATCACTTTAGACACTGTTGCTGGTTTTGCATGGCCTGGCCTCTGCTCCTCTCCTCCTGAATGCCCTCTCTTCTTGCTCTATTGTTCCTGCCCCCACTGACCTTCAGACACTCCTTCCTGCCCTAAGTCTTCTCCACAGGCCAGTCCCACAGCCTATCACACTAGCTTCAGGAAACAAGTTTTCTACTAACTTCGTACTAGCATATCACCTCCCAAGAAATACCTGCATAAGAATCATTAACTTCTAACTCAGCACAGGGATCACCTGGCACAGTAATCCACTTGACAGTTAACACTTTGCTGAGTCTCTCCAAAAACCAAGCACTTATTTAAGGCACTGCTTCAAGCCAGATACACTTTCAGAAACTTGCCTTTGTCGTGCCTGACTGTTCAATGCACAACTTACAGAGGGCAGGCCCCTCCACATGCGTGGACACAGTGAAAGCTGCTGCTGAAACGGTGCTGTCTCCTTCATCCCTCCCAATTACTAACTGCACCAGGAACTGCACCCCATCCCAGGAGTGCTCAGAGCCAAAGGTCACCTTGACGCTTTGCCCCCACAAGGTGCCTGGCAAGCACCCCTGAAGCAGGCCCGGATGTCCCTCTTGTTGGTCTAAGCGACTGCAGAAGAAAAATATTCTCTCTAGATTCTAGAGAGCTGGGCTTGGGAGGAGAGGTTGTTTTCCTGGAAATCCAACTCCATCTTTTAGAGACAATGAGAATTTACGGCTAGAATTCTGTTAAAGCCATATGGTGTCTGGGCGCTCCAAAACCTTTGCAAGGATAATGACTTTCTGGGGACCACACAACAATGAACAAGAATACTATCAATGGAAAAACGCATTCCACGTTTGAAATGATCAATATACAAACATTTGGAATGTGATCCTTCTGTACATTTGGGACTGCCTCCATGTGACCAAGCAGCAAAAATAAATGGGGACATTTGTAGGACTCGACTTTTCATGCTCACACTGGAGACCTGGCAGAGTTATTCACACTTCAGCAAACTGATGCCCAGGAACAAAATTAAAATGTAGCTTAACACATCACACTTCGTAGTCACACTTGGTGACACTTCGTAGAATTTTTTGTATCAAATTAAAAAAGAAAATCGACTTACTTTCCTATTCCTCAACTACATGCTACATTTAAGGAAATTTTAGCCAATTTTATCTCAAAAAAGTACAGATGACTGACACCTCCCTGTCCCAAGAAAAAAAAGTTTTCAAAAAGTATTTAAGGAGAGGTATCAATTTAAAACAGGAACATAAACCCAACATGGTGGCTCATGCCTGTAATCCCAACACTTTGGGAGGCTGAGGCAGGAAGACTGCTTGAGGATAGGAGTTCGAGGCCAGCCTGGGCAACACAGCAAGACCTCATCTCTATTAGAAATTTAAAAAACAATAATAGTAAGCCAAGCGGGGTGGTGTGCACCTGTAATCCCAGCTACACAGAAGGCTGAGGCGAAGGACTGCCTGAGCCCAGGAGTTCACGACTGCAGTGAGCTATGACTGCACCACTGCACTCATGCCCGGTCAACGCCGTGAGACCCTGCTTCAAAAAATTATAAAACAGGCACAGATAGGAAGTTCACTTTGCACACATTGGGTTTAAAGTAGAGACTGCAAGTGGCTATGGAGAAGTCTACATGTGCAACTACAGGGAAGTAACAGGGAAAGAGGTGGGTGAAAAGCCATCTCTGAAATGACTGGCAGGTTTGTTGTCCTAAGAAAATCTGGCAGAAAAATTACACACAACTTTGAAGGTATTCTAAGACCACAAAGGGCACACCTTATTATATTCACAATGCATATCAACCTCAGAAACCTCTTCGGTATTTGCTAAGTATGCCCATATGTGACAGTGGCGAGAAAAACGTCGATACAAAGGCCATTCTTACTGGACCAAGAGGCCGTGTTCCACCTGGGGACGAGGTTCGTGAACACAGGTTCAAGACACTGCCATGACTAAACTAATGCAAAAGTAAGGGCCCCATTAATCCGCCAATGTATCAGGCTGACCTTGAAGCCAACCTTAATCTTAACTGTAAAGAAACAAATTTCAATTTGTTAACAGGATCAAGACTTCAACCTCACTAAGCCAGCTAGATTAATTTCTTATTGTATTTATTTCTTTATTTTTAATACAGGGCCTTGCTCTGTCGCCCAGACTAGAGTGCAACTTGACTCGATCACAACTCACTGCAGCCTCGACCTCCGAGGCTAACGCTATCCTACCACCTCAGCCTCCCTTAGCTGGGAGTACAGGAGGTGCCACCGCGCCCGGCCCTCATTTTCATATTTTTTGTAGAGACAGGGTTTCGCCATGTTGCCCAGGTTGGGCTCCAACTCCTGGACTCAAGTGACCCGCCCACTTCGGCCTTCCAAAGTGCTGGAATTCCAAGCATGAGCCACCGCGCCCAGGCGAGTTAATTTCTTCTTTTTGGTCACAGAAGCCAGTATTCCAAAATGCCTTCCTCCAAATGTTGGTCTCAGCCTGAGCTGGTTTAAGTCGCCACCATTTCTCTGTATCATGCTAGTTACTGGAGTAACTGTGTATCTTAGGGTAGCTAATTGGTCCATAAACTACACTGTCACAAACTCTCCCTGCATCCACCCTTCCCCTTCTAAAAAAGGGAGAATAAAAAATATGGGCCTTTCCAAAGAGTTTCTATTGTGAGATCAGCCTCACCCTCCTTAGAATAATTTCTGCATGTTCTGAACACAGGGGTGCTAATAAAACTATCTCTGATGCAAAGGAAAAATAAGAACCCCCATAAACCCTACCACAAACTCCAAGTTCAGCCCAAAGTAGGATCAACTTTGTTTCATTCTGAAAAGCAACTTGTTATTGCCAAGGGAGAAACTGTTGTCTGTTCAGAACTTTTCATCTTGTTTCCTTTTTACCAAAGTTTAAAAAAAAGTAAATAAAAGCTGAATTTTCCATCATCCTAAACATTCCATAAAAGGATGGTCAGAAAATTCCTGAAATTCGAAGTTCCCCAGGTCCTGGACTGCTGGCAGCTGTGGGACACGCACAGCCCTCGAGGGGACTGATGGGTTATACAATCATGGTTCCCAGAGCAAGATCCACTAGAATAATCCGCCCCGGAGACAATGACATCATGTGAGCCACCAGGCAGGAAGTTGGGCTCAGAGAAGTGAAGGGTCAAGTCTTGAGAGCTCACACTGGAGGACACCCCCCTGCCCCCAATCTAAAGAAGACAGAAGTCACCGCCTGCCAAAAAAAACAAACAAACAAAAACTACTTTAAAGAGAAAATGAGCCCACGGGGGGAATCAATCAGCAAATGAAACCACGAACACTCAACTCCAGGACCATTCCTGCGGGCTCCGACGCCCCGGTGAGCCTCTCCACACCAAGGGGCCTCACCGGTGCCCCGCTGGCGAAACTCTGATGCAAACGCGCAGCGGGAACAAAGCGAAGTGGAGTTCCTGCCTCCAACTTTCCCGGACACCCGGCCGCGCGAGGGCAGCCGCCGACCCCGAGGGCCGGGGG